>NW_026613400.1:10296-18957 GCF_029220125.1 Pseudoliparis swirei
TCTCCTCTCTCCTCTCTCCACTCTCTCTCTCCTCTCTCTCTCGCCTCTCTCTTCTCTCTCTCTCTTCTCTCTCTCTCCACTCTCTCCTCTCTCCACTCTCTCCTCTCTCCACTCTCTCTCTCTCCTCTCTCTTCTCTCTCTCTCTCTCCTCTCTCCCTCCTCTCTCTCTTCTCTCTCCTCTCTCTTCGCTCTCTCTCTCTTCTCTCTCTCTCTCTCTCACCTCTCTCTTCTCTCTCTCTCTCTTCTCTCTCTTCTCTCTCTCTCTCTCACCTCTCTCTTCTCTCTCCTCTCTCCCTCCTCTCTCTCTCCTCTCTCTTCTCTCTCTCTTCTCTCTCTCTCCTCTCTCTTAATTAACCGTGCCATGGTTGTAGCAGCCAACCAGGTGGACAGAGACTGAGTGAGAGGCTGTGATGTCATCAGATGATGTCATGATGCTGCAGTGGACCGGTCAGCATCTTTCTGACACACATTTGATTCTCCCGTTTTAGCAGATTGACCTCATTCTGTCGTGTTGCAGCGCAGACGCAGCGCAAGCGCAGCGCAATGCAGCGCAGAGGAGTGTTTCCTCTGAGGGACGACTCTCTTCCTGACGCTCACCCCCAAAGAGGTTTAACAACAATCACAGAGACACAAAGAATACGTTTACATTTCAACACCTCGTTGATGCTCTCGTATCTCACCTTTATTTAGTCTTTATCCCCCAAAATCTAATTGTTCACGTTCAAAGGAAGATTACAATATGACATCATCAACAGAGATGATGCTAAATAAAACAAAGCAAGAGGCTAACACACAGGTCATCAACTCTTTTCTAGAGGCTCGATTCATTTGTCTCAACAATGTGGAGAAGATTAAAAACATTTTTACTGAGCTACATATAAAATGTGGGACTATAGCCAAAACAGACAAGACAGTTTACAGAAACAAAGATGTAGACACACCTACCTGAGCAGGTGAGCCACTATAATGTGTTTCATGTATCATCTATTTGTTTTTTTCATGTCAAGGTCATGAATTATATATAGTGAAGTGTTCATCGTTGCAACAGATTCTAGGCCAAAAACCCCAAACACTATACAGGAACTCTTTATCTGGGTAACACATTTTAAAAAAACATTTAAAAACTTGAAGACTGTTGAAAACGACTCGGATAATGACCTGAGTTGAAGAAGTCGATGAGGTGTAAGACGTTGTCCAGCTGCCTCCGTGGGGCCACCTGGCCGAACACAGCGATCCAGTGCTTCTTCAAGCACCGCAGGACATCGTGGAGAGTCCACGGCGGCTTCAGGAACACGATCTGAGAGCAGCAGAGACATCACAGGCTCAACGTGGTCTGGACTCTGGGACAGCCCACAGGAGAAGACTGGTCCTCTAGATCCACCCCAAACAGATCAGTCTGATCTCAAATGACCGCATTAGAAACTAAAAATGCGCCTTTTATCCCTTCATGAATACCGGATATGAGTTATTAACGTTTTGAACGCAGTAATTAAAATACAGTCTAAAGATAACGTGACATTCACAGTTCCCAAAGTGACCTCCAGCCAGAGGTCTTCGAAGACGGCCTTCATCTCCAGCTCCAACACGTCGGACAGAACCTCCACCAGACAGTCGGCGAGCTCGCGGCGGCTCGGGACCCACCGGGTCTCCTCTTCATCGTCTCTGGGCCTCAGCTGCTGGCTGTCTGTGTCACCTACAGAAATATATACAGAAATACATGCATAAATACAAAAATATACACATAAATACATCCATAAATATATAAATACATGCATAAATATACACAGAAATACATGCATAAATATACACGTAAATACATATATATATACACACAAATATATACATAAATACATATATATACATAAATATATACATACATATATACATAAGTACATGCATAAATACATACATATATAAATATATACATAAATACATCCATAAATACATAAATATATACATAAATATATAAATACATGCATAGATATAGAGAAATACATGCAGAAATATACACGTAAATACATATATATATACACACAAATATATACATAAATATATACATATGTAAATAAATACATAAATACATACATAAACACATGCATGCACACATACATGTGTTGTATGCATGTATACCTACATACATGCATTCATACATGGATGCATACATGCATGTATTTATGATATTATGGAATGTGCTGTTAAGTATTCCCACCGTGATGGAAAATGGCCAAACACCCGTCCCCATTGACCCTCGGCTCACCTTCCACAGGGAGGCCACTTCCTCTTCCTGTTCCCTCTCGACTGCGTGGCCGGGCTGGTGTGTGTGAGTGTGTGAGTGTGTGTGTGTGCTGCGGGGGATGGAGGCCGTGTCTGGACTGTCTCCTCCGGTCCTCCAGGTCGTTCTTGCTGAGCGCGTTCACTCCGCTCAGGAGGGCCTTGCTGCAGAGGTTCTTATCGTTGCTGGAGAGGAAGGAGAGCACAGAGGGAGGGAGGAACCCCACGGAGGGGTGTTGTTGGGGTTCATGCCTGTTTTCTTTTGATGTATGACCTTTTGATGTTGTATTGTCTCAAGGATTTATAGAGGTTTTAATCCAATTCCTCTCTAATAGATACATCTGACCTTTATTTTGAAAAGCTAAAAAGAATCAAAGTTTTAGTTTTACGTTCGAAGGCCAACAGAACGGCCACGGCTCTCGTTACGGATGACGAGCATTTATACAGTAAAGTTTATAGTTTAATGGACCGTACGAGACTGAAGATCTTCACGCTGGTGATAGTTCACAAGTTTATTTAATGTATTGTGACCCAAAGGAGGAAAATAAAGGAGTTTCACCAGCAGTGAGTTTCATGCCAACTCATGTCCACGGGGAGCCGTGACAGCAGAGTCTTGAGAGCCGTGATAACACACACAGCATTAGGAAGCAGCCCTTTGTCGGTCTCTGGCATAAACATTCTGAATTATTTAGCCAGTAAAAGATAATTGAATATATGCCCAATAAGTTCTCCTTTTAATTTTTGCAAAAATGACCAGTCACAGCATTTAGACGAAGTGGCAGTCAGAGAAGAAAGAGAAGGAAAGGAAAACCCCTGAACTCCAGCGGGCTCAGCACATCTATTCTCGCCCGATTATTGTGCCGGCCGTCTCCCTCGTGAGCTGGAACGATCCGGCTGGGCCCACTCAGTCACATTCATGTGCAGCGAGGACACAGACTCCGCAGCAGCAGCAGTATACTGTCTCTTATACACATCTCATGCACGCTCACATGCACGCTCACAGCCTGCATAAAGGAGACTAGAAAATTGCATGAAGTACTTTTCCACTCGTGCAGCCTCNGACCGCCTGGTGATGAGGAGGAGCAGAGAGAGAGAGAGAGAGAGAGAGAGAGAGACAAGAGTGACATGTCTAATGCAGTGCAGTGGTAGCTTGTGCATCAGGGTGTCTCAGATTAAAAGATGAAGAACACGAGATGGAGCTTTCTAGTGTATTTCAAGATATTTCACTCATTGTTTCTATGCTCGTAAACAATGTTTCTGCTAAATATCCTTCATCACACCTCTTTTTGAGGAGAACCACTGTTAAAGATAGAAATCATCTGATCAATATAATGTACAGCTACGATGTGGGTTGGACTCACAACAGGGGATGAATAAAGTGGATTTAATCTAACCTCGTGAGTATTGGGCATTACTCGCGGGAGGCTGCAGTACACATCTCAACCACCGCACCACGCTCAATGGCATACTTCCAAAACACTGACTTTAACGCAACTAAATGAAATCACTTAAACTCACAATCATTTTGAAGTCAATAGATTATTCTATTCTGCTTCTTTTATCCGTGATAAGTGCTCATTTCTTTGCCGGCAATTCTCTGTGACATTGATATGAACCTGCTCGGCCGCCATGATTTTGTCTAAGATGACAGCTACCTGTAGAAATCTGCTCATGGAGACCAGAACCACTCTTCACCTGTTAAACCCAAGCTAAGAGAAACATACCCGAACTAAAACAAGGGTGCGTCTCCTCCACCACAACGGCTATTTGAATAATGTTGGAGTTAGAATGAAAGTGAACCCTTGTGAGAATACTCAGGATGTGAACATATCAGCCTCTTTGTTTACTGGTGAAGATTAGATGAAGATGGCACGCAGCACAAATTAAAGAAGTTCCAGGTGCGCCTCGTAAAAGCACTTGAAATGTCTTAATGACTCATTATTGTAGCCCAAGTTCCATTGTTAAATTTGAGTTATAACATCAATATATATGTTTATTGTAATGTTTTACACAGTTTGACCATAATGTGTCACTTTCATCCCATTGGGGGGGACGAGGTTTTTAAAGGTGAACCGTCAGCGTCCGTTCTCGGTTGTAATAAATGTGTAACAACCACAGAACATCCCTGTTGTCCCTGAATGAGTCACTCACTGCTGCTGGCGACGTCCTGCTGCATGGACTGGCCCCACAGCTCGGGCTCCCGCTTCTTCAGACACGCGTTGATGTACGACATGGCGGGAGCCGCCAGGTGGGCCACGGAGCCCGCCGTGCCCCGCCCCTTTTTCAGGGAGTCCAGCTCCTGCAGGACCACCCAGGGGATCAGGACGATGGGGAAGCCCACGGCTGGGAGAACAGGAAGTGGGGAGGGAGAAAGCAACTTTTGATGATTCCATATCAACACCAGTGCATTATATTATTAGAATTAGAAATAAATAAAATATATACAAAATTGGAAATCATACTTTCTTGGAGCAGGTTTTTATGATAATTTATTTTCTGTCTTTTTCAGCTATTGATTGTGTGATGACATTATTTCTTTGTGAGCAGATGCTTAGTCTCTTCTTTGCATACTTTAGATCAGTGATTCTCAACTGGTGGGACCCGTTTTTAGGGGCCAAATACAAATTCTAATTTTTTATTAATTTTTTTATCCTGTGATTTTATTTTGAAGGGATTTTTTTGGGTTAGGGTTAGGGATTTTAGGATAATTAAATTAAACATCCTACTGAATATAAAATCCAGCTTCTCCCAATAGAAATCCCTCCAGATCCTTCCTGCTAAGATAACTGTATACTATTAAATACTATGAAAGTAATTACAATTATCTGGAACATTTGAGGACAAGGAATATATATAATATCTGCTGCAGAAGAACTTCAAGCATGGGGCCCCCAGCTGAACAAGCATAATTATTTAACATATTAAATCACCATAAATCATTATTTAATCCTTCTAATCACCTCCAAGGCCATTGGCTTTGATCTCCTTCACGTAATCCAGGTGACTGATCAGAATGTTGGTGTCCAGAACGAGGAGGTCTTGCCGAGGAGCTTGTTTACCTGTCAAAAGAAAAGTTCATACGTATTATAGTTTGTTGTTGATTGTCAAAAGTTAACAACGATAAAATAAAACTTAAATTAAAATGGACATAATAACTTCAGCCAACGTTCAGACCCTGTGTGGGTTACGATCAGAATCTTTTTCTTTTCTTCATTAAACAGAATTTTGATAGTTTTTTAATTAGTTTTATTCATAAATACCAACTATGTGTCGGTTGTTTGGGGTTTGGACGATTTGGTTGCACAAAACAATTAATATATATTTATTTATGTGTACGGATCAGATTTGTATTTTTTTCACTAGACATCATTTTGTGATTACTTTGTTCTGTTTTATTAACATTAACATTTCAGACTACATTCCACAGAGAATATATATTTCCACTTATCATCTCTCAATGCAACACTCCGTACATAGTGAGTCTGCAGCGCCCTCCCGTGGCGGGTCGATGTCCATGCAGGTGAGCTCCCCGTAGACCTGCAGAACGTTCACCTCCAGTCGCCTCCCGGAGCGCGTGAGCTGTTCCACCACCTGCATCTGCAGAGCAGCAAACGACATGTAAACACGGCCATGGCGGTTTTTATATAATGCAGATGTCATTTAATACGCTAACTGACACAATGAATTACAATAAATTGTGTGTGAAAAGAAATGTCAAGAAAATCAATAAATGTGAAAACAAACAGTGACTCGTTCAGATTAAATGAATAAAACGTTGTTACCTGGTCGCTCCGCAGCTCGGTGATCGCGTGGGACGGACACGACCTCTCTTGACCTTCAGGTGAAGAACCGGGTGTGGCCCCCGAGCAGCGGGGAGCCGGTTGGACGCGTCGCTGCGCGGCGTTGCTTCTCGAGCCCGAAGGCTCGGCCCCGTGTTCAACATTCCCGTTTGAAGAACTGGCAGCATCGTCGTTACCGGGGCGACCGACCGCTGTCGGTCGAGACTTTTTTGGTATCTTAAACCGAAGAGGTGATTCGCGGCGGCATATTTGTTCCTGAACAGACGACTTGACTGTCGCGCGTGACATGGAGGGGACGGTCCCCGGGATGGTTCTCACATTCTTCACAGCGTCTGAGCTGCTGACCTTCTGCTTGGAGGAAGAGGAGGCAGTCCCTGTGGTCGAGGAAGAGGTTACCTCGGTACACCGGCTCCGCTTGGCCTTCTCGTCTCGATGCCTTTGGCACATTTTCCTGAACAAATCTATTTTCTTCTCCGATGAAGAATCCTGAGAGACGGAGGCGGCCGCGCTCGGTCCTCTGGTCTCCAACGTCCATCGCTCACCTTCAGTCCTCGGTGGTTCCCCAGCGCTGCTCTTCCTCGTCCGTTCTTTCTGTTCTGCAGAATCCAAACTCACGCGCAGTTTTTTAAATTTGGATTTGCGCCTGTGGGCAGATGTTGTATCGGAGCCGCCTTTAGGTGTCTTCTCTGTCCTCTGGGCGACTGCCCCTGCATTGTTTGAGGGTTTTGAGGTTTTCTTTTTCAAAGTCTTACCCCTGACAGTCTTATGTTTATCTGAAAGTTCACGTTTTGGTTTTGAACATTCTTCTGGTTTATAAACCGATTGTTTGGGGTCTCGTGTTTTTAACAGTTGGTCGGCAGCACCTTTAATGTGGCGGGTGCTTTGGGAAGGATCTTTAACCGTAGAGGATGAACACTTTTCTTGTTTTGCTGCAGAGCTACATGTCGAAGAACAGAAGAAAAATCACATTTAGAGATAATAAACAAACGTATTAATTCAGTGAATGATATCCAACGACATGATATCAACATTAATGTGTTGTTAAACATCAAGTAACCTGTATCTCACCTCTTCTTTTCAGCGTGGTTCCTCGTGACACGTTTGTAATTCTCAGAAACTTCTTGTTCCTTGGATGACTGAAAACATGGGGAACAAAACATTAAATGTCTTTCGACCATAACAAAACTATTCTGAGACAATTTTGATAGCTGTTGTAATTTGTTTTACTCATAAATGCCAAAAATGTGATGCTTGTTTGGGGTTTGGACGATTCAATATATGTCTATTTATTCTTTGGGAAACTGACGGTTATTTTAAGTATCTTCACGTGAATCGATAATAATAATAATAGAGGAGTGTATCCTCATACCTTCTTACCTTTGTATCTTCTTCACTTGAGGATGAAGACTCCAAGTGCTTTCGCTTTTTGGATTGTTTTGACATTTTCCTGTGAATGTACATTTTGAAAAGCAGGTTTTCAATGACTCTGGTAAGAGTTACACAACAATCCACGTTGATCTGCAACCAAGCACAACTGGGCTCTCGACATCCTGTATTTCTATTTGTATTTAATACAACTAGAAATACAGGATGAAACTTCTTTTAATGAGTGACTACGAATAAAAAAAGCGATTTATAGCTACCTTAATAACCTGATTAGCCAGATGCTCGAATCTGCATATCGTGGCATACAGACGTTTTACTTCGTCAATTAAAATCAACACAAACCAGTTGCTCAACGACGTTACATGAAGAACAAACTAGAGCTAACACTGCGCAGTGACACAACACATTTAGTAGTAGAGTGATGTTTATAGAGCGTATTCACGTGACGTCAACATCTCAATCGCGCCATCTTGGGGTCCCACTTATTAAATGTCAGAAGAAGTTGACCTCCTATCGTGTCCGCTGTTTGATTCTGCGAGAGCCCAGCAACCTCATGTCCTTCTGCATTACCAAAGAAAGATTTCAGCGGTTGGAATTGAATATTTGCAACGCTTTTTTACCTGATTTCACTCGCTCAACACTTTGTGGTTAATTCGCTCGTTACCCCTAGTTACCAGCAGAGCCTGGTCACATTCCTGTCAAACAGTTTTCATTTCCGCTATGGACCATGGGACATTAACCACTATTTCTGCGTTATACTTGTTGTGGAAATACCACCAATGTGGGAACATCGAGCGCCCCGTGTCTGGGTTCATATATGATCCGTAGTCACAGCTCCGCCTCCAGGACGAGTGTCTGATGAAGCCGCTTCCAGCTCCTTCAGGACCAGCAGTGCCTGTTTGGTGGCCGTGCTGGAGACAGTGTTTTATTTGACATGAATCACAGAGTAAAGGCAGACATCGCCCGACGGAGTTGCCATGTTCATGGCTTCCTCCCAAGTTTCCATCCACAGTTCCTTTTGCGCAAGTGAAAGACATTGATTTTCGCTCGGCGAAAAAAGCAAAAAGAGATTATTGACGAGAGTGTGTCAATGGAAACGTGCCCACAACCCGATGTGTCAACAGAAACACATGAGAACAGTCCTAACGCTCATACGCCGAGTGAAGCCGAAGTAGATGCATGACAAGTTGAAGTAATAGCCTGT
>NW_026613401.1:0-8975 GCF_029220125.1 Pseudoliparis swirei
AACCAGCCCAATGGCCAATAAAACCAGCCCAATATCAGAACTCAAAATATGCCCGTGCCAAACCATATACACTGCTTTTAAAGTCCAACAGCATTGCTATCATTGCCAAATGTATTGTAATATCTACAAAGTAACACCAAATGTTTAGTATGCCAGCATTAAAAGCAGTTTTCCCTAAACAGTTATTTCACCTAGGTCCTAAAATGGCCTTGTGTAATTTGATAGTATATTATCATAAATAAAATGTGTACGTGCTGATCTGGAGTCAGTTTGGTCGGATTTGGGTATAAATACATTATTTCATTTAAAATATGGATTTTTATTTAAAGATATTCATGTAATTTGCATGCAAAATAGGTCTACCCGAACCAGCGGACAAAAAATTCAACCCGCGGCAACACTTCAAAAGTAGCCGAAAGCTGCGGACCTGACAACACTGAGTGCAGCTTTAACCTCCAGCTGAAAAGCAACCAACACTTAGTGCCACCAAAATAGGTTCAAACCCCAACATCCCTGCAGAGAGGGTCACATATACAGCTTTGTCCACCACTTTAAACCCACACGTTCACTCTGAACCTCCATGCCACGGACTCGTTGTCAATGCCAGTCCCACTGTGCCTGAACTCACCCTGCCCATCTTGGATGCGAGGTGTGGGGTGATGTGAAGTGATGCTGCTGCTGGTGGTTCCTGAGGTCTCGATGTTGTACCGGCCCCCCACCGGTCCCTTTTTATATCCCTGCTTTACCACGTTTATAAACAACAACGGCGGAGGCAAAAGGGGAGCAATCGCTTTGTCATGAAAATGAGATAAAAAAATGTAGTCAGTGATTCTAGTGCCAGAAAAGCGAGGGAGGATTACGGCATAATGGCCGGGCATGGTCAGCGTCAATGGACCCCAGTACTGGCCGGGTCCAGTGCCAGTACAGCAAAGAGGGTTGTAACACTGGTGGAGAAAAAAGTGCAAAGCAGCACAAAATGTGAATACTCAAGTAAAATATATGTTAGCAGTGATGGAGGTCAGACAGTTATTTCACTTTGGTGAAAGTATTACAGTGTATAAATACTTACAAGTAAGTCCTGCATTCAATATCTTGCTGGAGTTAAAGTAAAAACTAATATCAGCATCTGAATACTTACTAAGTGTTCAATAAGCAGAATGTCCTATTTTAGAATATATATTATATTAAAATACTGGATTATTATTATTCATGGTTCCATGTTGCAGTTGGTAAAGGTGTATTATTATTATTATTTAGTAGCTTAACCTTTTAAAATTAAGACAAATTCTTTGTTGATGTTTCGTATTAATAATCTGCAAAGTAACTAAAGCCGTCATACATGTAGTGGATTAAAAAGTCCCCTCTGAGATGAGTAGAAGTATAAAGTCGCATTAAAATCAAAATGCTCAACTAAAGTACTAGTACCTCAAAATGTAAAATACTGGAGTAAATCCACTTACATAACCTCAGATTCAACAAATACTTAAACGACTGTAGGATTGGAATTCATTTCAATGTATACATTTCTTTACTCAGGTAAACTTTATGAACTGAAGAATTCCCATGAGACCAAAGATTCAGAGCATATTGCAAAAGACCCAATCAAAACAATAGGCAGCCTGGTTTTAGTCAAAACTTTAATTAATTTTTCTTTTTCTAACAATCGCCAACTAGACTGTGCTCTTGGTGTCGTAACTACTTCGAGGTGCATGTGTGTTCAAACCAAAGTTGTCCAGCAGTCAGGCATTTAACAGTGTAATCACATACCAGCACTCCTGAAAAGTTACCGTAACATTCTGTTGTGAAACAGCATTTTAACTGCACATTTTCTCTATCAACAACCAATCAAAATGCCCCAAATACACATGCAGCAGGTCTATTGTCTGAGTGGAATGATGGAAACAGGAAGCTAACTGGGCTGAAGTACACTTGGAGGTTAAATGCTAAAAGACGGTGCAGGAGGCCAGGTAGATTTATGAAAAAATAGTCCTACTATAATATACATATTCATACAGGTGAATTAATACAAACATAAACAAACATTAAAACAGCAGCAGTTCTTCAAACGGACCTACAGAGAAAAAGTAAATCGATGGTGCTCGACAGAGCGGTGTAGACATATTGTTGTACCTTCATACAATATGATAGTTTGGACCTAGAATAAATTATGTTAATAGTTCTTGCCCCTGCCCCCCTATAATGGAAAACACTTGATTGTCATTTATTATTTTCTGTCCACCCACAAAAAATACGATGACCTGAGCTAGTAACTGTAGGAGCACTAATATGTCCTAAGGTGCTGCATTCATTTACCGTCTATATTCTCCATCTTTACATCTTTCTTTGAATTTTTTTTATATCGTTCATATATGTGTGCAGTTTGGGAAGAAATGGCTTTAATGGAAGAGCGCCGACACTTTCACAGCTTCCCCTCAAGCAGAGTGCTGGTGATGCCACATGCAATAAGTGCTGTAAATCCAAGCTCTGCTAATGGACTCCAAACGCTGACTCAAGAAAAAAGCTTTTGTGAGTCATTATTACATACAAGAGCTATCGATTCTTCAAAAGACCGTCGTTTTAGGGCACGTCTGCGTGACTGACAGATGTCCAGAGCCTTGTTCAGCTCGGATTGAGACCTTCTGTCTCCCAAAAGGTGACATACCCTGAGTTTTTTGTCCTTCTTTTTCTTGTTCCTTTCACATCTTGTGGTGACTTTGAAGATGCTGCACCCTGTGTAGCTCTCCTCAAAGGAGACAACATGCAATCCACCCCCTACTCGGCTTTGGACACGCGAAGGACTTAGCTGCCTTTTTTCTGAAGACGGACTTGTAAAGCAGCCCATTGCGGACTCAAGAACCAGTGGGACGTAAGCGGCAATAAAAGCTGGATCGACGGCTCCGGACTTACCATCGCTCGGTGTGACGGTGCCGTGCATCAACACTTCCGGTAAACGCACTCGCCTGCTCGGTAACAAGCCGCTACAAATGTCAGACTCAATTCAACAAGCCATCGGCGACTGTCCCACGGCCCGGCCGTTCCTCGTAGGCTTGGCATCAGGGACTCGGGGCGCCTCGGCTGCGGCGGGCCCACTGGAGTCCCTTAAAGACGCCATCGCGGGCGGGATGAGGCTGTCCAGCTCCTGCCTGTGGCCCGTTTCCAGGAGCCACTCGTGGAACTTGACCTCCACCAACTCCTGGAACTGGCGCTTCTGCTCCCTTGAGAACGAGAACACACACACACACGAGACATCCGTAAGAACAGACGTGAAGTACGGAGCAGGAAGAGAGTGCAGCGTTAAAATACTGCAACGTGGGAGTCGATCAATCTTTTCGTCCCCCTTTTTCTTCTCACGAAACAGGCGAGACCCCCGGTCAAGTTTTCTGACAACATTGCGTTGCTGAACTATCGCACCCGCTGATTTGGTCACTCACATGCTTATTGATTTTTTTTTACCCCACTGGTTCAAAAAGTGCGCCGACTATTTTTTTTCCTTCCACATGCATGTCGAAGTGATATTAGAAAGTCNATTCCACTTTTTAATAAAAACGATGCGCCGAGGGTCTGATTTGCCACTCACTTATTCAGCCGGGCCTCCATCACAGTCTTCTGCCAGTTCTGAATCCTCCTCTGCTTTTCGTCCAGCGCCGCCTGATACGGAGGAGGCAATCCCCCAGGCACCTCGCACGTGTCGCCCTCCGTCCGGAAAGGCACGACCAGCTCGTGAAACTCGGCCGGGGGCAGCAGGCGGTAGCAGGCGGGGTCCGGGTTGGAGAGGCCCTCGTTCCCCAGGAGCAAGGGTCGATCCCAGGCGTTGGGGACCACAGCCAGCCCCACGCTGGCCATGTGATCCTCCAGGGCGGGGTAGACGGTGTGGAAAGGCCCCAGCGTGATGTCCACATTTCCGGGGAGGAGCAAGGGGCGGGTGGGCGTCAAGGCGTGGATGGTGCAACGCGAGGAGACTCCGACGGCGATCCTGCCGGCCACACACACCACCCGCAGGTTCTGGCAGCTGTGGATGTGGACGCTGGTCTCAACAGGACCCAGAACCACCGTGCAGTCTCTGCATTTGTCCACACTGACTGATCTGGTGGAGCAACACAACCCAAAGACGGATGAGCCCCCCAAAAAAAAAAGACACACACACACACTTTAGAAGTGGAAGCTAGTCTCACCTGAGGGGTGAAAGAAGGTATATGAAGGCATCCGAGCATCTGTGGATCTTGATGTTGGCGCCAGTCAGCTTGTCCGAGGTTTTCGCCAGTGTCTGTTTGACGACCTGCGACAGCAGCACTATCTTACTGCCAGGCGGGGCCGTGTGGGTATTTCGGGCTATTTTGGCTCTCTTCATGAAGCCCTCCACTGGAATGAACCAAGTCAAAGAAATGTAGACGGGTAGAAAGAGTGACGGCTGACTTTGAATTCCTCCCTCTCGGAATGACCGTCCAGATTGTTATAACGCAATGATTTGAAGCATACCTTGTTGAGCCCAGGCGAGCTTCTTGCCGGAGCTCAGGCAGGCGGTTATCCCAAAGGGGTTGAGCGTGAGGCTTTGGTGGAGACAAGCGAGGAGCTGGTGCAGGGGGAAGGAGTGGCTGAGGGGGGAGTAGCCGGTCTGTATCTGGAGCGGACCTTTGGTGAGCAGCTTGTGGACGGGCTGAACCGCTCTGCCGTGGCTGACCGAACCCTCCAGGAGCAGGCCCAAGCTCCGCACGGCCTCCAGGGATATCTGGCAAAAACACACACATGTTTTAGTTTCATTTGAGTCGAAATGTAAACAAAACACATTTGATTGTGTCTGCCAAAAGCCTATAGTGTCTACTCTGTGAGTGAAACAAATGTACGTAAAGGCAGAAGGCGCTGCAGATTTGGGTTAGTTTCATGACCAGGAAAGACCCCTTTGTCACTTGAATAACAAAACATAACCACAAACCTGGCAATCTCTGAGGGCGTGTCCAGATTGTGACAGCTGGCCGGGCTCCACCAGCAGCTCCAGAATCTCAGCGAGATGGCTTTGCACAAATGACAGGTGAGCCTGATCGTCCCAGTTCTGTGGAACCAAACAGCAACGAAATAAGAAACGGACTACGAGTAGCTCCACGACGAAGAATTAGGAGAAGACTAACGTGTGCTTTAAAAGTGACCGCGTAGATGCTCCCCACTGGCCAATAGGGAGCAATCAGAACAACAGAATATTGCAAAGCTTGTATTCATATTTTATCTTCACAGTGACGAGGACCTTGTTCTGAGAGCTGGTCTTGGCCTCCCGGTCGGTGGGAGAGGGGCAGCGAGTGCGATGACTGGGCCACTCTTCGCCGATCAGAGAGGTGCGCAGAGACGCTCGGTTCAGCTGCTGGATGAAGAGGAAGAGGAGGAACTGCAGTGTGTCCACAGACAGCTGGGGTGAAAAGGGGACGACAAGATGCACATATCAACGTGGAACTCTGACTGGAATTTGAGAGCAGCGACAACAAAGCGGATACAGGACACGGGGCACGCGTCACAATGAGATAGCCTTACAGTCTTAGGTAACCTGAACCGTTAGCACAATTGTGTACCTTGTTTCTTTGTTGATCCAGCTCATCTTTGGTGGAGCACTGGGAAAGACACTCTGCCCACTCCAGCCTCTCCTCTGGCGTGTGGCCGTTAAGCAGGTCAAAGGTCTCGAAATAGAGCCACGCATGGTCTTCCGGAAACTGCAGCTTTCCACAGGCGATGTGCCTCCACATGGGCCAGCCCAAAATGGGGAAGCAGCCGTCCCGCGTCCGCACGTAGATCGCCATCTTGCGAAGATAGTGCAAGCTGAGCTTGGAGGAGGGCGCCACCTGGGAAGAGGCAATAATGCCAGTTATTTTACTATGTTTGCATTCACTGGGCGAGATCAATACATTGAATGGATGGGATGAGCATATTTACCTGCAGGGCACCCAGTAAGAAGGGATCCATGCGTGGCCATATGCTCACACTGTCGGCCTCCATGTCTGAAGAGAAAAGGACATAAAAAAAAAAAAAAAAGACAGATGATAGACTGACATGCAAGAATGTCCCTTTGTAATTTTTTAAAACAGTGCACAGTTTCTGCATTATAGAAACACGAAACAGCACATAACAGCTACACACAAGGACAATGAAGCTGGTCATATGGAAAAATAAACATGCCACGAAGTACACAATGAAATACAGCCGCTGTAAACACGGGATATAAAAGTAAGAGTGGCTGCAAGTGTCAAAGGGTTATTGCACTGATAATAACAAAAATATCCTTCTGAAAACACGTGTTTATAGATCAGCTCCCATGACAACAGACCACTCGTGTCACCAACACCTGATAACGCCACGTTTGGTACGCGAGCCAAGCCGAGCTAAAAACTAAATAACTAAGCCTGTCGACGCAATTAAGCGCGCTTAAAAATCCCTCCTTGTTTTAGTGGCACCACCTGAAAGGAGTGTCGTTACCGTGGCAGCTGCAAGCACTCAGCACTCTGCCGTGTTATCTCAAAGTGGACTTCATGGAGAACCGACTTAGCTGCGGTGAGCTAGCGCGGGAAACCAGACACAAACAAGACTAGTTTCTGCTCTTACGTTCAGCCGTTGACGTCATCCAGGCTACGCGGTGGGTCGCATATACGGGACCGCGAAGACGAGCGGGGGTCCGGGTCGTGGACCCGGTTTGTTGTGACTAGAGCAGCTCTTTCTAAACGTACGTCTGTCGTTCTTTCTATTTGGCGCCCTCCTCCGAGCTGACATCTGTTGCGCGCAGCTCGCGGGGGCGCGCGCTGGTGTTTTAGTTTGAAAACTGTGCTTTTTTTGCTGTATTTGACTTGATACTTATGTTTAATATATTTATATATATATATAAATATAGTTAAGTTATATAAGTTACTTTAACACCTCTCTAGGAAGCAGTTTTCTAGTTCATGTGTCTGGGGATTTTGTTGGGAAGGATAAACTGGAGAGAGAAAAAATTGTTCTTTGAGTGTGTGAAAATAGATTCAGTAGTTGCCGTCTTGCGCCCCATATTATTACTGTATTACTATTATAAACGATATACCACACTATCACAAGTCGCCTGTTTTTAGTTTGAAAACGGTGCTATTGTTGCTGTATTTAACTTCATACCTATATTGTTTACGAAAACTATGTTGAGTTACTTTAAAATGTTCTCTAGGAATCAGTGTTCCAGTGTTTATGTCTGGGACTTTTATTGTGAAGGATACACCGGAAAAAGGATCAACTTGTTATACGAGTGTGTAAAGAGATAAATAAACTGTTTGCCGTCTTGTGCAAATTACGGCGCCCCATGTTATTATTGTTTTACTATTTTAAGGTTTACATATATATATACTACACTACTATCGGATGCTATATCCAGTAGAAGGATGAGATGTGTTTCTTTAATGGAGGCGGGGTGTTTTGTGACGGAGACGTCCAGTGGGTGGGCTCTTTCTGACAGGAGGAAGAAGGCTCGTGACGGGCGGCCGGGGATCCAACCTTCAAAAAAGCCGGCTGTTCTTTTTAGCGACTTCCCATTAGAAACCCGGGGAGATCCATGGCGACCAAAGCGATGAATCTCTGCAATGTGTGCTGCCTGCTCTTCTACGTTATCTCCGCGGTGCTCGCCGGGTAAGTTCTCGCTCAGCGTCGCCAGGTGGTCCACATGTTCCACTGTGATTGGTCCAGACCAGCTCCTAACGTGTGTGTACCGGATCAGATTCACGCGCCGAGCGAGCAATACACTCATAATTGTTTAATTTCACGGTTTGCTTTTGCCTAGCTACGCGTTTACAGTCGGTACTGTAACGGTTGTGTGTGTTTTCTTCTTTTAGTGGCGAGCTAGCTTGGTTAGCTGATAGCTAGCATACAAGCTAAGCTACCCCCACGGCATCCTCCCCACTGCCTGTTTATAATTCACCCTATAAACGTGGCTCGTGTTTTATGTAACGTCCATGGCGCTCCCTCGTGTGTGTCGTCCCTAACCCCCTTGTTGCCACACCCTACCTTCATCTCGTTCTCTCTTGTAGGCGAGATTTCTATCAGATCTTGGGGGTGACAAAGAGTGCATCCATCAGGGACATCAAGAAGGCCTACAGAAAGCTGGCTCTCCAGTTACACCCTGACAGAAACCAGGACGACCCGAAGGCTCCAGACAAATTTGCAGACCTGGGAGCAGCTTATGAGGTGAGTTTACACATGGAGTGCCCTCGGTGGGAGTTGTGGAGAGGGCACGGGAAAGTTGTTTTAAATGTAAATGCAAGACTGCGAAGAAACTGTAGATGTTAGAGGGCTACAGAAGTCTTTCTTTGTATGCTTGCTATTTGGTTGTTGTTGGAAATTGCATGGCCACTGTGATTGGTCGACTAGACCGTGTGGCCGCATTTGATTGGCTGTGACGCGGCACAGCTGGCGTTCAGGAAAGCCACGACGTAGTTCGTGGGAGGGGCTTCAGAACAGGTTTGCAGGTGTTTTTTTTATCAAATGTTCACGTTGCTCTAAAAATACATAACCGTGACTTGTGTGTTTTGATATACATAGCGTGGACACATTATAACACTAACACCTGTAAACTGATACAATAAAGTATGTCACTATATGGCAGTTCTTATTCACATCTTTATACTGTATCTGTATTTATACGTTCACCTTTTATTGCTTTTTTAAATGTGTGTTATTTTTTACACTAACACTCTTTCCTGCTTTGTACTACCACTGCTCCTTTATAACTACAACTGATTATTATATACAAAGCATCTGATGGTGTTTTAGGTTTAGTTTCATAACATTTGGATTCAATTGTCTGGCAAAGGCGTGTAGATCATTGGTTCCACATGTTGTATGACATGTGAAGAAAACATTGTAGTATTTGTTTGTTTCATGACTCACAGGTTGTTTTTGTTTTTTCAGGTGCTCTCAGATGAGGAAAAAAGGAAACAGTACGACGCGTATGGAGAAGATGGACTCAAAGAGGGTCACCACGGCTC
>NW_026613402.1:0-680 GCF_029220125.1 Pseudoliparis swirei
ACACATTGGAGCAGACTGGGGTATTTCTTTTTTTGGTAAATCCCCCGTGAACTGCACCTGACACCTGTGGACACGACAACAAATGATCTAAGAGAGTTGGTTGAGAATACATTTCTAGTTTGACTGCAACAGAAAAGGTTGATAATGAAGAAAGTTGTGGAACAGTGTAAGTTTTCCGTGACTTTGTCTTCACCTCTCCAGCGGCTGCATCATTGCTCCTTTTCTCATTGACACTTTCTGAACGCGCTGAATTCAGGACCAACTCCTCCAACAGCAAATCTGCGGCAGGATACAGGCCATAAATCTTCTAACCACACACATAGACAGAAATACATTAAGCAAGCAAGTGTTCACACAACCCTTCAATTGTGCTTTCTGGGTGTGTACTGTTTAAAGGTCGCTAGGTTTGAAATATTTCCTGAGAAGTGAGATGGAGTGCACTTCGATGTGTAGATGAAGTGGATTACTTTGAGGTGGCCTCGTGCATTTCCTCAGGAAGTGATGGTGTTGAATGTTGCAGAAGTGAAACTTGTGATAATGTTGCAAGGCCTGTGAAAAAGTCAACTCTCCTTCACACAATGTAAATCTAAAAGATATTCGTAGGAATAAAGTCTTTGCCTGTGAAGTAAACAAAACAGCTGTTTGAAAGAATATATATATATATAAATATATATATATAT
>NW_026613402.1:1098-8656 GCF_029220125.1 Pseudoliparis swirei
ATTGTGCAAGAACTATTTAGGGAAGAAGCAGGCAGCTGGTATGCTGTCTGTAATGGAGTGGCCAGCACAGTCACCAGATCTCAACCCCATTGAGCTGTTGTGGGAGCAGCTTGACCGTATGGTCCGCAAGAAGTGCCCATCAAGCCAATCCAACTTGTGGCAGGTGCTTCAGGAAGCGTGGGGTGACATTTCAACAGATTACCTCAACAAATTAACAGCTAGAATGCCAAAGGTCTGCAATGCTGTAATTGCTGCAAAAGGAGCATTCTTTGACGAAAGCAAAGTTTGAAGAAAAAAATTAATACTTCAAATACAAATCATTATTTCTAACCTTGTGACTATATTTTCTATACATTTTGCAACTCATTTGATAAATAAAAGTGTGAGTTTTCATGGAAAACACGAAATTGTCTGGGTGATCCCAAACTTTTGAATGGTAGTGTATGTATATGACAGTATGTTAATAAAGCCACAGTTTTGGAAACATGATCTCCACGTCTGTTTAAATGTCAAGGTTTTATTTGTATATTTCTAAGTGGCAATTCAAAATGCAATAAGCCAAAGAAATGCATTGAAAAGAATATTTAAAAAAACACTATTTCAGTTGAATACATAAAATAGACCAAACGTAGGCATGAAATACAATGTTAGTGCTCTCTGTCTTTTCACTACCATTTTACACACAACTGATTATCAATCTATCAATATGAATAACATATTAGCGATAACTTCATCACTACACACAAAAAGCACAAATAAAATATATAATGGAGCAATGCAATGATTTCTAACATTTCCAGGTAGTTGTAAATGTGCAATAGGAGTATAGTTACTTAATTTTCTGATCTTAATTACAGTGATGACATTGAAAAGTAACAACCGCATGTAAATTAATTCCATGGCATTGACATTATTTAGTAAAAAAAAAAAAATGTTTCAAATGCTGTCCATTCACTTGTAATGTTGACTATTTTGGTTTGGGGTAACTGCAACCAATAGAATATTAAAGCGGAATTGAACTATCCCTTTAATCGCCACATGGAGTTCACGACCCCCGTGGTGCAGGTGTCACCTGGAGCTGGTTTTGCTTTTATTCCATGGTTCCTAAATATATGTCGAACGTTGTCGTACTGAGGACCCAGAAAAAGACATATATTGGACCACAGACTCTCATCTAACAAGACCACGGGCATAATTTAAAACAGATTCTGACAGCTCCTAGTTTCATTTCAGCCGCCTCTCTGCGCATACTTGCGTTTTCTCCCACCACTTTGGTTGCAACCATTATTTTTTAGAGCAGGGGTATAGGTATTTTCTAGGATTTAAAAACGTTAAATACAACAAATTATTGTGAAATATAATGAATGAGTTATTTTATTATCTCATATAATGAAAGTTATTTTCCAAAAAACACATGCAAATAAACCCCAGAGATTAATTTCGTACATGTTCTAAACTAATGCGTCCCCTGCTCTGTGGTTCCGTCTTTTACCGGAAGAGTCCGTGTTTACTGGGCAGCTTTCGCTCCACGTTAGCGTCGTTGACTTGCCGAGAAGTGAACAGGAATATATCTTACGTGTTTTTAACCCAGAGTTTGAGCATATTTTCATTTTTTTAAAGCACGGCAGTCACCGCGTCGCGTTTGGCACGATTGCTTGAGAGGCGGAAGTGCCTCTGACGCGCGGAGCAATGACGAGCTGGCCAATGTAGCGCCGAGGTTAGCTAGCTAGCTAACAACACAGCAGCGGTACATCCACCACAGGTAACGCCAAGACTGCGTCCTCTGCGCTCAACCGACTGACAGCATCGCATGCCTTAAATCACGTTTGACTCGTCTCCCTCTGTCCCCCCACACACACACACACACACACCACCACCACCACCACCAGGGATAAGCGCGGCCATGGGTGCGGAGAGCAGCGCGGTGCGGAGCTGCACCCTGGAGGAGCCGCTCCTGACCCTGCCCTCCGGACTCACGATGCACTCGGCCATGCTCCAGGATGGAAAGCCCGCATCCGTGTTTGTTCACGAGCGGGGAAACGAGGACAAAGTCAACAAAGCTGCTCAGGTAGTCGAGTCGAAGCCGTTTCATACAGAACCCACGCAGGCTGTGGTTGCTTTAGCAGGTGTCACGTTAGTTAGAGTAACGTTAGCTCAGGAGTTCTTGTTTGAGGTGTGTGTACACACACGTGACGTAGTCCTCAGAGGCAAATGGTGAACGATTGGACTGCAGCATTATCTGTGCAGTCTTTCTGCTCGCCTCATAATCATCACATAATCATATGTATGTATACCACCTGAATATGTCTTCATACTCTCCGTTGACAGACGTGTGTACTGCATTGCTAATTGGGGGGTGTTGGCACTCATGCTGCATCATCAGTTCCCACTCATAGGTTTTTTTCCATCAGCTGACATTCACTTCTTTTTCTTCTTTTTTTTGCAGCATCTGAAGACTTTGAGGCACCCTTGTCTGCTGCGCTTCCTGTCCTGCTCGGTGCAGGACGGCGGCATCCATCTGGTGACGGAGCGTGTGCAACCTCTGGAACTGCTGCTGGACAGTCTCTCCCCAGAGGAAATCTGTGCTGGCATCTACGACCTCCTGCAAGCGCTCGTGTTTCTGCATGAGAGGGTGAGCAAAAGACGATTTGAAAGTCCCCTCTGAGAAATTGTCTTAATATAATGAGAGACTTACACAGTAATGGAATGTGATCAAGTTTTTTGTTGCTGATTGTATGTTTGTGTTAATTGCCTGCTTTTTAAAATGTCCTAATTTGCAGGACGCTGTCTTACTCTTCTAAGCGTGTCCATCATTTGACAGCATATCTTGCTTTTTCTAATTTTTTAATTTGTTGTTTAAATGGCCAATTTTAACATCGGGCCAAAGGACAACAAATGAAAATGAGCCTTTTGGCTGAACATCGTTTACAGTGATGTGCAATCAATGTTCACTGTTCCTGAGAATACTTTAAAATACGGCACGGATAAGTTCCTGAATTGTATTCCTTAACCACCAGGGCAAATCAAGCCACAACAACGTCTGCATTTCATCTGTATTTGTCAGTGAAGATGGTCATTGGAAACTGGGAGGGATGGATACCGTCTGCAAGTTCTCTGAAGCTACGCCTGAGGTAAGAGACCAAATAATGAATAGAATGTATAAGATGCAATCTGTGTTTAATTCAGGGTTCTTACACATGTTGACCAATGGTTTTCCATGACTTTTAACCAAATTTCCATGACCAAACTGAAATCTCGGTATAAACATGAACAATTTAGAAAATCTTGCGTATTGAGAGCGTACGCCGGCTTACATTTTGAGCGTCTTTCTTCAAAAATGTTTTAATTATTTCAAACACGGCGTAAATGAACCTGTGATTATAACAAATTTCCATGACTTTTTCAAAACTTTTATGATTTAAATTTTTTTCCATGACTTCTCCAGGCCTGGAAATGACCATTTTAAAATTCCATGACTTTTCCAGGTTTTCCATGACCGTACGAACCCTGTTAATTCAAATTTTTTGTAGGTTCTTCCAAAAATGAAAAGCACCTGGGTCAGATATTTGAAGACCGACTTTGCGTCTCAGTTTTATGTTTTAATTTGACATTTTCTTCAACTCCTCAGTTTCTCGCGAGCATTCACAATGTGAGAGAAGCCAGCTGCGTTCCCCCAGAAGAGCAGGTAAGCAGCTTCATGGTTGTGTTGGGGGGGGAAAGGAAGAACTTTTGGTTCACAAGTTCTCATGAAACATGTTGTCGACAGGTCGAGGGCTTTAAAACGCTTCCGGATCAAAATGCTCACTCTCGGGACTGTTACGCTTTTGGGAAGTTGGTGGAGACCCTCGTGTCTCTCCTGAATAGCTATGGTGAGTAGCCTAATGTCTGCAGCCGTGTATCGATGCCTACAGGGAGCTTCTCTTACACGGCTTCATCCCACTCTTTCCTCTGTTTCAGTGTCACAGGAGCTGTCTGACAGTCTGACCAAGACCCTGCAGACGGGCCTGCTGAACTCTGACCCCTTGTCTCGACCCCCACTGAGCTCCCTGCTCACTCATGACTTTTTCCGGTGAGTGGCTTTAGGTTTGTTTGTTCGCTCTTAGTGGTAATTAGTGACGCGAGTTTTCTAAAGCAATACATATTTCTCTTTGAATAGGAATGACTTTCTGGAAGTGAGGGATTTTCTGAAGAGCCTGACCTTGAAGATGGAAGAAGAAAAGAACGAATTCTTTAAGTGAGAATATGATTCTTTTTCTACTAATGTAGTGCACTCTCTTGTAATCAGTGCAGTGTTCATGAACAACTGTATCATATTATCATGGGACATGTCTTGTCTTCCAAGGCAGTCCACACTTTAAGTTATGTATATTACACTCCTAATTTAATTGTTTTGGTATAGTTGTATACATCAATAAGTATGAATTCCCTTAATGAAATATTGTATTATTTAACTATACCCCATCATATGCTCATTCTGTGTAGGTTTCTTCTCGACCGGGTCCAGAGTCTCCCCGAAGAGCTGATAGCTTCACGCCTTGTCCCCAAACTCCTCAACTCTCTTGTGTTTGCCGAACCCATGGCTGTCAAAAGCTTCCTGCCTCATCTTCTAAGGCCAAAGAAGGGTAGACTGGCATTGTGTTCAACCCTCTGTGACTGATAATCACTTCTTATAATCTTATGAATTTCTTTCCAAAGACAAAGAAGCATTCTGTAGCTGTCATGCTCAATTGTTGTGTGAAACGGCATCAGGTCGTCGCTCATCGTGTCTCTTTTATTTTTTTATTTGTGCCCGTGTTCAGATTCCAGTGGTGGTGGTAACGATGAAGAATGCCTGCTCTCTGTGGCCCTGTACCGTAAGCATGTGATTCCTCAGATTGTCAAGCTCTTCAAGGTCAAGGAGGCCCACATCCGGGTCGTTTTGCTGACTCACATGCACATCTACGCTGAGTTCTTCTCCCACGATGAACTCAAGAACCAGATCCTACCTCAGGTGGAGTGACCAACAGTTCCCCCGACTTTTACACTTTGAGATCAACAAACATCACTGAGCTCAATACAAATAAAATAAAAATGAGTTTGACTTTCTGGGAGAGCGTAACTGCTTTTTGAATGTTGAGTCATATAAAAGCATAACCACTCATGTCTGAGCATGATGTAAGTGACATATGAATGTATATGTCTGTATTTCCACCATGTAAACTGTGTGGGCCCCAAGAAGTCTTGCTGTTGCAATACTAGAGCTAATAGTAAATAGAAAAACACATTACTCATGTAGATCGAGCTTAGAGTGGGTGCAAGCCTGGGTCACTTCAAAATGTTGAACTGTTCTTTCAACATCAAAAAATTTATTATAATGTGTAAGATATAAGTGTTGCATTTGACTTTAAATGTCATCCTGCAGTTTTGTCTTATTCGCCTTTTTGTTTTTGTTGTTGCTGGCTGCAGGTTTTGTTGGGAATGAGGGACACCAGTGATTCGCTGGTTGCCATGACTCTGCAGAGTCTGGCGGTGTTGGTGCCCTTGCTCGGGGCTCAAGTGGTGGTCGGCGGAGACAGGTCCAAGGTCTTCAAACGCACCACACCCAACTTCACAAGGTCGACAGAGGTCACCCCTGAAAGTAAGCACCACTGACATCTATCAATCATGACCAGAACAAGGAGACGTGCCGACTTGTATCAATTATGTTTATGTCCATATATACATCAATATATTAATAAGTTGTTAATAGTAAATGGCATTCTTTAAAAAAAACTTTTGTGAAATTATATGATACAGCTTCTTCTTTTTTTTTTGGGGACATACCATCTTGAGACTTTTAAATTATTTGTTATGATGAACTATACTACTTAATTTTTTTATGAAATGCTGTACAATGGCTTTTTTATTTCTTTATACTATTAAGACTTAATGACAATTTTTCAACAGATGTTTATTCAATAGTCATTCTATGAATTTATAATGTACTACATTCTGACTTTTTTTATGACTAACTATTTTTTTTAATGGCATTTTAAATTACTTTTGGGTGTTTGGATAAGCTGACTGTATTAAATAATACACGGCATTCATTTTGTCCACTTGTTTTCTGAGTGGACCAGTTCAAACTAGAAAATCTGGATTTTAATAAGTGAATATCACTCTTGTGATATACATTGGGTGAACACTAATCTTTCCTCTGTTCTTCAGCTTCACCTGTCCATATCGTTGGAGGCTGCCACCCTCATGTGGCCCAACCTTCAAAAGTCTTGAATCTGTGCCCCAGACCACCAGAGACCAAAGGCCTGGTCCTGGGTCACATGGGCAGCTTAGCAGGGAGTAGGGAGATGCCACAAAGTGACCCGCAGCCAATAAAATCAGGTATGACCCCCTTCCATCCTTTTTATATTTTGTATTCCAGTTTTTATTTTGTCTGAATCGCAGTCTCTTTTTTATTTGGGTATTTATAAACTATTTTTTTTCTCTACATCTTTCAGATGTCAGTAGACAGATTTCTCTCCCGTTAAATGGCTTTCACCAGGACAGTGAGATGGAGCCGCTGTCTTACAGCCCAGAGCAGACCGGCGGACGAGAGGGTCCAGTGGAAGACTGGCCTGACTGGAGCGACTCCGAAGAGAACGAGAAAAGAGACGGGCAGGCGGTCCAGATCCACATTCAGGCCTCGGAGAGAGAAGATCCAGGCGGCAGCGGCGGCAGTGGACTGCCACTCTCGCACGCCAACATGAACGAGGAGCCGTGGGACGACTTTGAGGGAACCGAACCCACCTCGGATCTTTCCCCTACGGCTCCTTTATCAGACCCGGTTATACTCGCACCACCCAGAGGGGGCGCTAACAGACCTGCTAATTCTGCTCCTGAAGCACTGAAACTGGGCTCCTCCAAACCGCTCAAATTGACCTCAGCACTGCGACAATCCGCACAGAGCACAACCGCGTCCTCGCTGGGCGACGGCTGGGCTCAAGACGACGGAGACGCGGAGCAATGGCACAACCCATTGAACCCCAAGACCAAACCTACAGTGTCACGGAGGATTAGTGGCCGAGGAGGTCTGGGGGAGGAGTTCACCATTAAGGTGAAGCGAAAGGAAGCGCCAGACCCCGACCTGGATTTGTTTGCAGACATGGTGCCGGACATCAAACTGTCCTCTCCGGCTCTGCTGCCGCTGGACCAGAGCGGAGCGAGTGATGCCGGACTATCGGAAAACTGTAACTCTCTGCAGGCTGACTCGACCATCGATGCCGTGACGCTCACCGCCAGGTTCGCAGTGGACAACCTGACTGAGGTGGGTGGGGTTTTCATACAGACATTTAAATATGTTTAAAGCAGCCATTTCTTATAACTGTCAACGACTTCACTCAAAACAAAATATTTTTCAACTATAATCTTTTTGACATCGAAACCGAGTGGGAACCTTTTTCTCTTGTGGTCCCTCAAAAGGCAACAATGCTTATCAAAGGCTCCTTTTAAGTGTCCGAGTTGTGAGGAATTTTTCCTCCGAAAGACAAACGGGATTGAAACTGTAGCAGCTTTTTGTCATGAGTTACAAGTTTATAGTCTGCTT
>NW_026613402.1:9510-20485 GCF_029220125.1 Pseudoliparis swirei
CTGACAAAGATCCTCAGTGAAGCACAAGCACAAGTTTCTCATTAAAATGTAAATGCTAAAGCATTCAGTTTAATGCAATGTTCATTGTTGACAGTTTAATAAATCCGACACTGATGGCACAGTGCTGTGTATTACTACTTTTTTTTTACCAAAGATTATTTGCGCTGGTTAGGGGGTACTTGGCTGAAAACAGTATTTCACAGAGGGTACATCACTGAAAAAAGGTTGAGAACCACTGTCCTAGAGCACTGGGGTACATGTACACGAGGAGGCAGTGTCGTATGGGTCAGCTGCCACTCAGTGAAGTGGACAGTGTAATTGTGAAGTGATGTCATGCGTTTTCCAGAAGCCTGTGAATGAAGTTTGGATTTAACTTAATCTCCACTAACCTCCGACTCTGCCTCCGCTTCAGCAGGCAGTGTGTTGGAAGCATCTCCTTTGTTCATTTCCAGCCTCTCGTTGTGTTGTTCAATTTCTGCCGTCTCCAGCTTGAGCCTCCGGAGCCTCGACTCCGCAGCTTCTTGTGCATTAGCAGTCTACAACAAGACATGCTTATTTACATCCATTTGTGTTATCCATAGTGGATCTGCATTGCGATGCGTTAGCGTCTCCTTACCTTGCTAAGATAGTTCACCACCTTCGTCTTGGTATCTTCTACACTCAAACTTTGAGAAATAACCTCTTCATGGTTTGTAATCTTGAATCACAAAAGGACACGTTAAGTTTATGACCAGGCAACAAGCATATCCATTATTACGCCGATTGAGTTGCTGCCCTACCTCTGCAAACTGAGAGAAGGCCTCCAGGGTGTGCTGCTGAAGCTGTCAGCCAGCAGGACACCAAACAGGCGGCTTAGCCTCGGCAGAATCTGATTCTGCGGCACAAAAAAGTTGGTGTGAATGAGAAAATATGACAATAAATGAACTTTAAAAAAAGGTGAGATCCCTAACAAAAATAGACTGGTCGCATTACCTGGTTGTTGGGAGGAACTAAGATCTTCCCCAGGGAGGAGAGGAACTCCAGAGCAGCCAGCAGCAGCTGATCTGCACACTTCTGGGACACCACATTATCCACACACAACAGAGCCTGGAACACACACACACACACACAAAACACACAGATGTATTCTCCATTCTTCATCTGCTTTCTGTGGATGACTGACAGCATACCTGAAAAATGACTTGTGGTTCGATGTTTTTCACTAAAATGGCCGATATTGACAGAAGCAGCTGCAGAGTGGACTGGAGCACGGGATGTGTCTGCACCTGGAGCATGGCAACAGGGACAACAGTCAGGCACTACGCCTGTGTGCATGGGATGTGTGCGTGTTTAGATCTCACCTGGTCGGGACTCATTCGTAACCAGAGCTGTGTGATTATCCTCATTGCAGACAACACACACTGCTCTTCAGGAGAGGATTGCACCCGAACCACGGCGAGGAGGCATAACAGCGCCGCGTTCTGGAGACAGAAGGAACTTCCATTTCAAATGTCTCCGCCGAGCTTCCTTGCATTGTTTTCTCGGCTGGATTTAATCATTTTGGCAAGAATTTAACTGATAGCAGCTGGACAATATGGCTGTGAAATAGAGCTACACTGGAACAAGCCAAAGAAAATTATTGAAGGTGGATCAAAAGACAGGTGATGAACGAGTCCAGACTTATTAAAATCATATTCGAAAATTAACAAGACTAATAAATGTTCACCTTTTCCACCCAGACATGAATCTTTTACGGTCCAAACCATCTCTATACACTGACGGCTAAATTAAATGAATTGTATTCTTATGGCAAAGGTGAAGAGAAATACACAATAGTTTAAGATTTTTGGGGGGATTCAGTGCAATAAGTGTTGAACACTTGTGTTGTATTATGCTGTCATGACTAGAACTTTATAAACCATGGAACACCAATCTGTGCCATGCATTCTCCACAATGGGAGCAAGCTTATCTCACTCTATATAACGTGGTGGTCACTTGTCATCTATCCCCTCTCTGGAGGGCACAAGGACAGAAACAAGGTCGCAGCCTCGTCCTCGATGTTTGTCCTGCCCCTTTTCTCATCAGTCACTACATCTTCCTCTTCTTCAGAGGCAAACATGTACATAAACACCTTTTACACGTATCGCACAATTTGAAATAATGCAGAGTTTACACGAGCGTGTCTTTGCAGTTATGGCGTCTTCATTTGACCACAAAGCAGACATTAACCCACGACTCACGTCTGGTAGGAAGAGGTCAAAACTGGCCACTATGGTGACGTTAACAAAGAGCACCGACTGGTTAAGATTACGTCCCCGGTGCAACCCGAACCAGAGGTCGCCCTCACCACTTTGTCCACTTGTCCTAGTTTGTACCCTCCATTCTGCCAGCCGGTCAGAGCTTTTTGAGTTAGGCCCACGATGTCGACCTCGACACTGGGACGGGCATCCTGTGAAAAAGCTCGGAGAAGCACGTGTCGCCACACTGGAAGGTTTTCCAGCTCCGACGGTGGGAAGCTCCGCACCAGCTCCATCTGGAACAACAAAATCATTCGGAAAATTAATAAAAACACCTTATTTTTACCGTATCATCTTGCACCGTTTAATGTATTTTAATATACAGACACATCACATAGAGCTCATTGTTTAAATACACATTATGTGAATCATATAATATTGCCTTCCAGTCAGCAGATCTCAACCCAAATAAAAACGTATGGAAGCTTTTGGACTAACATCTTAGAAAGAGCTCTCCTGCATCAAATCATGAAATGAGTTGAATGGTGTTTGTCAATGTGATGGTGGTAACTGTGTGTACTTCAATGGAAAACTATTAACTAGATTTGAAGTTGACACTCGAGTCACTTGTGATTTCATAAAGAATAACATTTCAGTTCCCAGTGTTCCTAACCTGGTGGTCCGGCGTCATGAGGAACACCAGGCGTTTGAGCAGCAGGCCCAGGTGGACCGACTGGTGACACTCAGCGGTGCAAGATTTTACCTGGAGGAGAAGAGAGGGGGGGTGGGGGTGAGGATCAGTGTGTAGGCTCAGGGGAAAAATCACACGGGCGTCACGGCAGAAGACGGTTGACGAACTGATGGAAAGGGATCCATAATCTGATGACGTAATGATGTCACAGGGTATTAAAAAAGGTGTCCCCGAGGTCCAGCACAGAAGACATGGAGGACCCCATTCTGACCCGACGAAGAGGGGATTTAGAGTTATTTTAGAAAGTACTCAGGCTGAGGTCACAGACGTGGAGCAACATCCACGACCTTGTTGACAAGAGCCGAGATTTCAGAAATCGTGCAATTTCGAGGTCTACTCAGCATCTTTGTAATTCATGTCTGAAAATGGGTTTTTAGTGAAATTAGCTGTGAACTCAGTTTCTTTCTGATCTAAATAAAACAAGATTACAAAGTGGACTCTCAACTGTTTTATGTCCTGGTTTCAACCCACCAGCTGCGCAACGAGGAGGACATGATGGAGATAAAGTTCTGCTGTTCCATACCTGTCAGCGGAAAAGATCAAATCAGCAGTGGATTCAATAAGTACAGAAATATATGTGTAAAAAACAGATGCGACAGCAAGACTTTGGTGAAACAGTAACAATAATATGTCTAAAAGTATCTAAAATGTTGGGTTTGTTATAAATAATATAGCATGACACAGTGCACATAAAAGAATATAGCTGCTATGTGTGTGAACACACACACACACACTCACCGTGCTGTGAAGCACCACACATCCGTTGTCAGTCTGCAGGACCGTATCGATCAAACAACGCTCCTGGAAGAGAAATTAAGGAGAATGACGGTTTAGAGGGGACGGGGGAGGTGGGGGTAGAAGATGCGGGAGTCTGGAAAAACAAGATCATGAAAACTCAACAGAAACAAGAAAAACGAAAGTGAAAGAGTAACTCGCAACGAATGACGGAAAATCCTGCATCAAATGTAAACTTATGGCCAGAATACAGCATCAACAAATTCCCAAAACACCTACAAAAAAATCACTTTTGTTATTCGTTATTATTGACCTCAAAGTGATAAAGACAAACTCGTGGCAAGCGTGCTGTGAGAAGCTCGGCCCCGACTGTCATCACAACCTCACAACAAACAAAACAAATCCTGTTGATACTTTCAAACTTTCTTGATTATTTGCAAATGTTCTTTAGACATTTGAGGATAAAACACAATGGCAGGACATGACATACTTAAGATAAAAAAATGAATGATAAGAATTAACTTCTGGCTTCAGATTTAGTTCACTTTTGCTTTCTCAATCACTCTTTAACTCCTTTTTCATTTGTCTAACAAAATTACCATTCTTGGTTTCTAATAAGCAAATGCTTGATTTGTGTATCTAGTTGGGGTGGGGGGGGATGATGCCCGAACCAAAACATTCACGATTGAACGCTGCCTGAACTTTACTGGCAAAACAGTGTTCACTTCTTCTGATGCTGCTTCTGATACAATGGATGTGGTTGTGTGTGTGTGTGTGTGTGTGTGTGGGCCTCACCAGCACGGGGAAGTACACTGGCACAGAGCTGCACACACATGTGGGTGTGCAGAGTGACCAGGACCTGGGCCTGTCCCTTCATCATCACCCCCGGCAACAGCACAGGTACCCGACGCTCAGTACAGCATCGCCTGAAACTAGTGAACAACGCCTGGAAGAGAGGAAGTCTGGAGACAGGGGAAGGACAAATATTTACAAACATTAGTTAACATATATAATTGAATAATAACATGCCTTTTAACACTGCTGAAAGATGCATACATATTCGTATAATCTTTAGACTTATTCAAAATCCTTAGTTATAAATAATACTCGTGACCGTGGGTTGTATAACTGCTGTATTACATAGAAGAATTATGTTTTATGTGGATTATTTAATAGTTGTAAATATCAAAGTTCCCACTGTAGATATATTTATTATGACCTTCATATACACAAGCAAGGGTTGAATACGAGCATAATTAATCACATTTACTACTGTGGAGTGTAAAATATTGCTGTATTTATTGGTATCAAGTAATCGTTATTATAATTCATTACTATGATACTTATTTGGAANCAGTGCAATAAGTGTTCAACACTTGTGTTGTATTATGCTGTCATGATCAGAACTTTATAAACCATGAAACACCAATCTGTGCCATGCATTCTCCACAATGGGAGCAAGCTTATCTCACTCTTTATAACGTGGTGGTCACTTGTCTTCTATCCCCTCTCTGGAGGGCACAAGGACAGAAACAAGGTCGCAGCCTCGCCCTCGATGTTTGTCCCGCCCCTTTTCTCATCAGTCACTACATCTTCCTCTTCTTCAGAGGCAACATGTACATAAACATCTTTTACCCGTATCGCACAATTTGAAATAATGCAGAGTTTACACGAGCGTGTCTTTGCAGTTATGGCGTCTTCATTTGACCACAAAGCAAACATTAACCCACGACTCACGTCTGGTAGGAAGAGGTCAAAACTGGCCACTATGGTGACGTTAACAAAGAGCACCGACTGGTTAAGATTACGTCCCCGGTGCAACCCGAACCAGAGGTCGCCCTCACCACTTTGTCCACTTGTCCTAGTTTGTACCCTCCATTCTGCCAGTCGGTCAGAGCTTTTTGAGTTAGGCCCACGATGTCGGCCTCGACACTGGGACGAGCGTCCTGTGAAAGAGCTCGGAGAAGCACGTGTCGCCACACTGGAAGGTTTTCCAGCTCGGACGGTGGGAAGCTCCGCACCAGCTCCATCTGGAACGACAAAATCATTCGGAAAATTAATAAAACCACCTTATTTTCACCGTATCATCTTGCACCGTTTAATGTATTTTAATGTACAGACACATCACATAGAGCTCATTGTATAAATACACATTATGTGAATCATATAATATTGCCTTCCAGTCAGCAGATCTCAACCCAAATAAAAACGTATGGAAGCTTTTGGACTAACATCTTAGAAAGAGCTCTCCTGCATCAAATCATGAAATGAGTCGAATGGTGTTTGTCAATGTGATGGTGGTAACTGTGTGTACTTCAATGGAAAACTCTAAAAAATTTGATTGAAGTTGACACTCGAGTCACTTGTGATTTCATAAAGAATAACATTTCAGTTCCCAGTGTTTCTAACCTGGTGGTCCGTTGTCATGAGGAACACCAGGCGTTTGAGCAGCAGGCCCAGGTGGACCAACTGGTGACACTCAGCGGTGCAAGATTTCACCTGGAGGAGAAGAGAGAGATGGAGAGAGGATCAGTGTGCAGGCTCAGGGGTAAAATCACACGGGCGTCACGGCAGAAGACAGGTGACGAACTGATGGAAAGGGATCCATAATCTGATGACGTAATGATGTCACAGGGTATTAAAAAAGGTGTCCCCAAGGTCTAGCACAGAAAACATGGAGGACCCCATTCTGACCCTACGAAGAGGGGATTTAGAGTTATTTTAGAAAGTGCTCAGGATGAGGTCACAGACGTGGAGAAACATCCACGACCTTGTTGACAAGAGCCGAGATTTCAGAAATCGTGCAATTTCGAGGTCTACTCAGCATCTTTGCAATTCATGTCTGAAAATGGGTTTTTAGAGCGAAATTAGCTGTGAACTCTGTTTCTTTCTGATCTAAATAAAACAAGATTACAAAGTGGACTCTCAACTGTTTTATGTGCTGGTCTCAACCCACCAGCTGTGCAACGAGGAGGACATGATGGAGACAAAGTTCTGCTGTTCCATACCTGAAAGCGGAGAAAATCAAATCAGCAGTGGATTCAATAAGTACAGAAATATATGTGTAAAAAACAGATGTGACAGCAAGACTTTGGTGAAACAGTAACAATAATATGTCTAAAAGTATCTGAAATGTTGGGTTTGTTATAAATAATATAGCATGACACAGTGCACATAAAAGAATATAGCTGCTGTGTGTGAACACACACACACACTCACCGTGCTGTGAAGCACCACACATCCGTTGCCAGTAGAGCTGTCTGGGTATCAGTCTGCAGGACCGTATCGATCAAACAACGCTCCTGGAAGAGAAATTAAGGAGAACGACGGTTTAGAGGGGACGGGGACGGAAGATGCGGGAGTCTGGAAAAACAAGATCATGAAAACTCAAGAAACAAGAAAAACAAAAGTGAAAGAGTAACTCGCAATGAATGACGGGAAATCCTGCATCAAATGGGATGATGCCCGAATCAAAACATTCACGATTGAACGCTGCCTGAACTTTACTAGCAAAACAGTGTTCACTTCTTCTGATACAATGGATGTGGTTGTGTGTGTGTGTGTGTGTGTGTGTGTGTGTGTGTGTGTGTGTGTGTGTGCCTCACCAGCACGGGGAAGTACACGGGGGGAAGCGCCGCCACACTGGCACAGAGCTGCACACACATGTGGGTGTGCAGAGTGACCAGAACCTGGGCCTGTCCCTTCATCATCACCCCCGGCAACAGCACAGGTACCCGACGCTCAGTACAGCATCGCCTGAAACTAGTGAACAACGCCTGGTAGAGAGGAAGCCTGGAGACAGGGGAAGGACAAATATTAACAAACATTAGTTTACATATATAATTGAATAATAACATGTCTTTTAACACTGCTGAAAGATGCATACATATTCGTATAATCTTTAGACTTATTCAATATCCTTAGTCATAAATAATACTAGTGACCGTGGGTTGTATAACTGCTGTATTACATAGAAGAATTATGTTTTTGTTTAATGTGGATTATTTAATAGTTGTAAATATCAACATTCCCACTGTAGATATATTTCTTATTACCTCCATATACACAAGCAAGGGTTGAATACGAGCATAATTAATCACATTCACTACTGTGGAGTGTAAAATATTGGTGTATTTATTGGTATCAAGTCATCGTTATTATAATTCATTCCTATGATACTTATTTGGAATGCAATATGATTACAAATCTGAATTCATACGTTATGTTTGATGCTGAAATGATTTACTTTACGGTAAAATAAGAAATCAGAAATTAGCACCAATTGATTTGATCAAAATAAATTATTCTTCAGCATCAATAACCGAAATTATTATGGTTATAGTTAGTTGCCAGCTTGACAACCAGTTGTAATAGGAACCTCTTGTCCCTGCATTAAAGCACCAAATGTTAAAACTAGTTCAGCTGACGACAACAACAGCAGTACTCTTCCTGACCTGGGCGTGTCCTCTGAGAAGTGGCTGCCGGTGTACCAAAGCTGCAGCACCTCCTCCGGCTGCGAGGCGAGCTGACCCAGGACGCTCACCAGCATCAGACACTGAGGAAGCTGGTGGTCGGGAGTTAGCCCTGCAGACCAACAAGTCAAAAGGTCATTCCGGGATCGGATGTTGCATGTTTTGTGACAAGTGTCAGTCAGCAGGAGGAAACACGGTGAAACATGGCGATACATTATATTAGTGAATCCATGATGCAATACACAGGACTGGTATCAGCACAGATGTTGATCAATTCACCATGTCGGACAGGAAAAGTGTGAATTAAGTATTCCGACCGGTATGCAAACACCAGGAATGAGATGACAAAATAAAGTAAACATTGCACTGTAATTGATTAAAAATATCAATGTGCAACACAAACTAGAGTAACTTACATTTTAAGTGTAGCTTCACTGATCAATTTGTTTGTTTAAAGGGAAAGTGAATACTTCCGTTAATGTGTTCGAATCATGTTACATTGTCACCATAACGGTAGATAAAAGTTAATATAAAACATTAATTGAAATAGTCTCACCGAACTAAAGTTGTTCCTCCCAGATGAAAAAAAAAAATCTAGATTGTGGACAGTTGCGCAACACCTTGCAAAATAAAATAAAACTAAAACATCAAACTATTTTGTTACGTTTTCAAAATGAACAGTACTGTTTCCNAAAGCCACAATTTGTTTCATGTCGACCGTCAGAATACCTCTATTCTTTTATATTTTAACAAACATGTAATACATTATTTATTTTAACATTAGAAAAATAGTGCACATTACAAATTGTATACTTTATGGCATTAGAATGGCCTCAGCTCATCACTGAAAAGTGTAAAAAACAAGGAAACAGAAAATCATCCATCAACAGTGCCACAGGAAGCATTAAATTCACGCAGCTCATTCTGGAGGACAAATTCGACGAAGGGCCTTAAAGGTAACAGCTGGAGCAAGAGGGCATCCATGGGAACCAAAGCCGCGGCCTTCAGCTCCCCTGACAGAGCCGAGGGCAACGTTGGAGCACACAAGCTGGGAGGGAACTTACTGAAAGACATCAGCAGATATACGTTTCACTTCACTCAACAAATGTTAACTCAAAGAACAAGTTGTAGTCTTTACCGGCTGCTTAAAACCACACATACCTGATGATCTGGAGGTAGAGTTGGTGATAGCAGTTACAATACTTTGTCAGAAAACACTTGAATTCCTGTTCAAAGGATAAGGAATGATGGGATGCCAGTTCAGCTGCTTTGTATTATGAAGTAGATAATTATAAATGTAATAGACATGTGGCAGGCATAATGTTGGTATGGAGTCAAGAGGAAGTCAAGTGGATGTTGTGTACCTTTATGTAATGAACCAAAGTGTTGGCAAAGAATCGACACATCTTTGCAGTTTTCTGGAACAGTTTGTATTCTGGGCTTTGTGTTGCCTCCTTTAAAAAAAGACAAAAGACCATTATTACAAAAAAGGTGAAGAAGAAAAAAATCAAATAATAAAACAAAGGGTCGATCTTTTCAAAATTATTGTAGAATACTAGAAACATCCATATAGAAATATCCACTATTCTGGTGTCTAGTTGGTATCAGGACTGTTCTGTACTTACCACGTTTACATTTTTATATTGAGTTTATACTAATTCTCTAGTGAGCAAATATAAGTTCATACTCTTAAAATCGCCAACACTATTTTTTTTGACAAATATTAAAATGAAACTAAATTTAATGAATTAAAATAGTCCTGAAACTGTAAAAAGCTGCTAAATCTTATTCATAAGCTTGTTCGAGATGAGCCAGTCCTGCACAGAATCGATCATCGGCGATTGCAGCACAATGCATGCTGGTTAGATTTGTCTCCGACCATAATCTCACGAGATTGAGGCGGACCGTTTTTAAAGTCAGGCGGTGCAGTTGCTCTCCACCGAGGGCATGATGGGAACCGCCTGGCTGTTGGCTCTTCAGAGTCCACTTTACAGACGAGGCGCAGTTAATCTCAAACAAGGCTAATAATTTGTTTGTCTTTTTACGACCAATCAGAGCTTTCCTACCTGCAGACCAGCATGTTTAATCTGTTCAGCCAGCTCCACACAGTTGTTGAAGGAGACCATCAGGTTGTCACACAGGCTGTTGCTGATGTCACCGTGATGGCGGTGTTCCTCCACCAATGACTGGTACTTCAGACTGTCTGATCAGAAGTGGTCACACAACTCAAAACAAAGTGATTCGTCCAGTGACGGTAAATTTGAAATCAACAAAAACAGTAGGTGTCAACATGACTGTCTGCTGTACTGACTTGATGAGGAATTTCCATGTGTTTGCGTGCAGTGCTATGTCCAGGTTGGAGATAATAGAGCAGATGTCCAGCATGTTGTGAATCACTGAGGAAGATGAAACATAACTTGCATTGATGGTCTAGGTACAACGAGGGATATGCTTCATAACAAAGGGTGTGGCTGTGGAAAACCAACAGATGCATACAAATACACACACACCTGTTACAATATCAGAGACCTCTTCCTCTGCGCCACTGCTGTCCAGGGAAATGCGGTCCAGCAGCTCCAGCAGACCCTTCTGGAGGGAGTAAGCCTCCTTGAAGAGTCCTTGCAGCAGGTCAGCCACCAGGGACAGACGGCCACAGTAAACCACCTCACTCTCCTGAGGACAACATGCAGAGAATGCTTAAACTCATTACTTTCATTTTAATATATTTTTCATACACATAATTTTTTTTTTTTTTTTTCAGCAGATGGATTTCAATTAATGTGTGACTGGATTTCATGTT
>NW_026613402.1:21409-28210 GCF_029220125.1 Pseudoliparis swirei
AAAATTTCTTGTAGAATACTAGAAACATCCATATAGAAATATCCACTATTCTGGTGTTTAGTTGGTATCAGGACTGTTCTGTACTTACCACGTTTACATTTTTATATTGAGTTTACACTAATTCTCTAGTGAGCAAATATAAGTTCATACTCTTAAAATCGCCAACACTATTTTTTTTGACAAATATTAAAATGAAACTAAATTTAATAAATTAAAATAGTCCTGAATCTGTAAAAAGCTGCTAAATCTTATTCATAAGCTTGTTTGAGATGAGCCGGTCCTGCACAGAATCGATCATAGGCGATCGCAGCACAATGCATGCTGGTTAGATTTGTCTCCGACCTGCTGTGATGTCATAATCTCACGAGATTGAGGCGGACAGTTTTTAAAGTCAGGCGGTGCAGTTGCTCTCCACCGAGGGCATGATGGGAACCGCCTGGCTGTTGGCTCTTCAGAGTCCACTTTACAGACGAGGCGCAGTTAATCTCGAACAAGGCTAATAATACGTTTGTCTTTTTACGACCAATCAGAGCTTTCCTACCTGCAGACCAGCATGTTTAATCTGTTCAGCCAGCTCCACACAGTTGTTGAAGGAGACCATCAGGTTGTCACACAGGCTGTTGCTGATGTCACCGTGATGGAGGTGTTCCTCCACCAATGACTGGTACTTCAGACTCTGTCTGATCAGAAGTGGTCACACAACTCAAAACAAAGTGATTCGTCCAGTGACGGTAAATTTGAAATCAACAAAAACAGTAGGTGTCAACATGACTGTCTGCTGTACTGACTTTATGAGGAATTTCCATGTGTTTGCGTGCAGTGCTATGTCCAGGTTGGAGATAATAGAGCAGATGTCCAGCATGTTGTGAATCACTGAGGAAGATGAAACATAACTTGCATTGATGGTCTAGGTACAACGAGGGATATGCTTCATAACAAAGGGTGTGGCTGTGGAAAACTAACAGATGCATACAAATCCACACACACACCTGTTACAATATCAGAGACCTCTTCCTCTGTGCCACTGCTGTCCAGGGAAATGCGGTCCAGCAGCTCCAGCAGACCCTTCTGGAGGGAGTAAGCCTCCTTGAAGAGTCCTTGCAGCAGGTCAGCCACCAGGGACAGACGGCCACAGTAAACCACCTCACTCTCCTGAGGACAACATGCAGAGAATGCTTAAACTCATTACTTTCATTTGAATATATTTTTCATACACATAAAACATTTTTTTTTTTCAGTAGATGGATTTCAATTAATGTGTGACTGGATTTCATGTTCCCCCGCATTGCTTAATGATTGTGTTTCATTCTAGAGAAAGATGCTCATCACAAGTTTCCAGTTAATGAGGTCATCTTGAGCTCAAATAATATTTCCGGTCATAAAATATTTCCAAAAACAAGAAAGAGGAAACTGAGGATGAAGCTCAAACGAGTCTCTCGAGGCGCGTCTGTGCTGCAAATTGTATTTTTTTTATTTTGCGTCCCCTGCACTTTGGAATCACTAATCCCCCATTTAAATAACATTTTACCCATTTTAAAATAGTCAAAATAAGCAATGGATAAATTATCAAATTTTAGTTTTAAATGCAAAACTCAATTAATAATAATAGTATTTAAAATAAGAAGCATTCAGCCATAATTATAGCAGATTGGGAGTTAAAATGTATCCATTACAGCCACTGATAAACGCAACAGGCCAACCTTGCAGTGCTGAAAGGTTTCCCTCAGAACCTTCAGGATACAAGTCGGTAACGAGCGGATGGCATCTAAGTCAGGGACTTCCTCAAATGTGCCAATGTGACGCACACAAGTGGATAGGGCATCAATTATCTGCACCATTGCCTGAAATAGAAAGCAGGATGTTGTCAAAATATTGGTACGGGCAGAAGTGAGAATAATGTTTTTCAGAAATAAATATCATACATAACCTAAACTTGTATGGTACTAATTGAACCATTTAAAAATACACAGCCTGTCTATATAACAACTAAGACAGCAATAATACTTGTACCTGCAGAATGTTTCTTAGTAAGGCACACAGGTCAGTGTTTTGACTGGACAGCCCTCCTACTTGGTCCACGAGTTCTTTGACCATGCTTTCAAACATGGTCACCGCCTGCAGACATTTGTGATGGATAAGAAACAGTCACAAAGACAAATTAATACTGCAATACTATAATACACATTTAAAGGGAAAGCGTGAATGAATAGAAAAATACAAGACAATTATAGTTATATCTACAAATCATTTGGCTTTTCCCCATGACCTTCATTCACTCTTTGTTATTTAACAAATGCTATAAAATAAATTTACATAATACACTAATGAAAATATGCATTCATCATGTTTTTTTAACCTTTGGTAGGATCTTGGAGAAGCACTCATCTTCCAGCTCAGACAGACCAATATGAGGGAGGAACATGTCCGTGATGACCTTCAGTATACCTGGAGGGATGTTATATTTATAAGACAGTTCGTACTCAGATCCCCAAAAAAGTAAGCAGTTTGTAATTACAAATTGTGCAATGAAGAAACTTACGTATATGATCATCCCAATTCTCAGAGTTATTATGCAAAGAGTGCAACAAGTCAAGGAAAACCACACCATTACAGCACATTAATTTCCTTTGTATAAACCTGAGAAATTAGTATCAGCTAAACACAAACGTGTGCTGGACTTCATCCAGAAAATACCAAAACAAATGATCTTGAGACGCTGTGAAGATATTCATAAGAACTGGCATAGTGCCACCACCTCATTGAAATAAGTTAAATTCTATAAATATGTCATTTAAACTATAGACTGTATCCCAAATATTATACTCCTCCTCCCCCATCTGTTATGCATTTTAAACCTTAGCAATACCTGCATATCACTCCATAAAACACCCAGAGTATCACACTGAAACTGAAGAATGAATCAGCTAGCTGTCACGTTTGAGAGGATATGGTGAGTTTGGGCAGGACAGACTTGAGATTCTGGCGGCAGGTTTCCTGACTCCACTGCAGCACCTCGTCCAGGAGAGAAGAGTTGGTCTGGGACATGATGACAGCGGTCACCGGCGGGTCAGGAATACTGTCGCGAGGAGGAAAAAGCTTGTAATGCATGTTTAAACCAGGGAGAAACGAGACTAGCGTTAGCTCGCTATGATATGTGTGTTGATAACGTTGAATGTTAGCGTGGTAGTTCATGATAGTTTAGACAACACATAACGTTAGCTAAGTTAGTTAAGTTATAGCGTCTTACCATAAATTACTTGACTGAATCTTCTTTTCAGGAGCATAACGTCCCACTTACGCGTTTGTTTCTCTGAGCGTCACCGTTTTGTTTTGGTTATTCGCTAAAACCGTGGAAAGGTAACTGAAGAAGATAGGTGACCGTGGACGTTACAGTCTTTGCGTCGCTTTGGACAAACATACCGCGCGCCGTTGTTTGAAACGGATGTGACNCCAAAACAAATGATCTTGAGACGGTGTGAAGATATTCATAAGAACTGGCATAGTGCCACCACCTCATTGAAATCAGTAAAATTCCATAAATATGCCATTTAAACTATAGACTGTATACCAAATATTATACTCCTCCTCCCCCATCTGTTATGCATTTTAAACCTTAGCAATACCTGCACATCACTCCATAAAAAACCCAGAGTATCACTCTGAACCTGAAGAATGAATCAGCTCGCTGTCACGTTTGAGAGGATATGGTGAGTTTGGGCAGGACAGACTTGAGATTCTGGCGGCAGGTTTCCTGACTCCACTGCAGCACCTCGTCCAGGAGAGAAGAGTTGTTCTGGGACATGATGACAGCGGTCACCGGCGGGTCAGGAATTCTGTCGCGAGGAGGAAAAAGCTTGTAATGCATGTTTAAACCAGGGAGAAACGAGACTAGCGTTAGCTCGCTATGATATGTGTGTTGCTAACGTTGAATGTTAGCGTGGTAGTTCATGATAGTTTAACAACACATAACGTTAGCTCAGTTAGTTAAGTTATAGCGTCTTACCATAAATTACTTGACTGAATCTTCTTTTCAGGAGCATAACGTCCCACTTACACGTTTGTTTCTCTGCGCGTCACCGTTTTGTTTTGGTTATTCGCTAAAACCGTGGAAAGGTAACTGAAGAAGATAGGTGACCGTGGACGTTACAGTCTTTGCGTCGCTTTGGACAAACATACCGCGCGCCGTTGTTTGAAACGGATGTGACGTAGGCGCGACGATGCTCATCTGCCTTCGCTCTGATTGGTTGAAATGTAAAATGATTAAACGTTCAGCCAATTGAGGGAAGCGATGAATGTACACCGTTGTAAATAACAACAGCATCATAAAGATGTGGACTATAAATACATGTAAATACATTCTGGGTGCCAAGTACTATTTAACATATGACAATAATACGCATTATTAATTAAATATATATATATATACTTGTTTCCCAAATGTATCTATAGTTTAAATGATAATTTATGAAATCTATAGTTTGAGGCCTTGTCTTAATAGTTATAGTTATAGTTAAATCCCATATTTGTTTAAGAATGTTCACTCATGTTCATGTGTCAGAGTGATAAAACAAAGCACATATAATATAGGAAATGAAAATTCTCTTTATACGTATATATTTCTCATCAATAAACACATGCAGGTTGGGCTGGAAATGACTAAGATGTTTAGATTGTATTTAAGTGAGTTATGGGAAGGATGATATTTATCCATAGGAGTCGGAAATTTATCTTGGCACTGTCATGATTGACTCCATAAAATCAGTGTCTGGAAAGCCATTGTTTACAGATAGGATCTTGACCATTGAAGTAAACCATCAAGCTTTTGTTCCACCTTTGTTTCCTGAAAGAGGTGTTCGCGCCTGCTGTTGCAGGAAGGGAACCATTTCTTGTTTAGGAAACCGGATTACACATTGATACTTATCTCTTTCAAATACAGTTAATTGTGATAATGCTTGCTTTGTAGTCTTTTTACACTTGGAAGGAATTATCAAAATACATGGTATTTTTTCCTCCACTTGATCAACCTGATTCAGGAGTTCATGATTTACTTTAGTCCCATAATAACCCGTAGACGCAACATTCCTGTAGAATACAGTGATTTGGCTATTGTAAGATAATGAAAAGCATCTTTTTATTGCTCCCCAATAAAACATATTTAACTTGTCCCCAAAGAAGTCAAAAGGCTTGTATCAGCATTTCCAATTGACATTGTATACAGTGAATACAAATACTTCAAAAGCAATCCTCAACAAACTACAAAAACAGAATGACTTGGGGCAAATTAAGAAAAAAGTATTTCTGTGGGTTATATTCTGTGAGATTGTTATATTCTGTGAGATAATGGAAAAGGGTATCATGGGAAAACTTGCTCCATGCTTCAGATGGAAAACGGAAGGCTTTTTTCCCTCTTTCTTTTTCAGGTTACAGTCACAATGCAGCCAGGATTGGTGTCATGTGTTAAGTCTGCTGATGAGGGTCAATGTGACTGGAGGAAAATAACATCGTCAGAGTTACGCGCCAGTCTTCCTCTTGGTGTTTTCTTGATAACTCGCCAGGTACCTGGTGAGTCACTGGCAAAATAAAGAAAGTAATCACAAGAATGTGGCTATAGCTGCTGGAATAGAACGTGTACCTTTAAAGACCCATGGAAACACCCAGAAGGAAAAGGATGTAGACTCTTATAATGTGGATGGTTGACATGTGTGGGAATACAAGTATATTGTGTGGCTAATACATATAACATATTAATGTCAACTATTTAGAGGCACCTGAACAGCCCATGTATCATCACATGCTGTCTATACGCAGATTATAACGTTGGCTTTGTAGGCCTATACTGTTCATCCTGAGGAAATACCACAAGCAATAAAGTATGAAAGTGTTTCTTTTTCTTTTTTTGCATCACATTTGTATTTCACAAACAGAGGCTCAATCGGTCCACCCCAGACTCGTAAGCAAATATTAGATGATATATTTTGTTTGACATTCATGATCCGCAGAGGATTATCCTTGACTGATCCCCTGACTTTTCCTTCTGATGCCAACAGCAGGTCAAGTTGTTCACATATCCTGTAAATGTATACTGTTTGTTATTGTTTTATATTTGTTATGGTCTGTCAAGGGACTACATATGCAAATGATGTGCAGCTAATCTGGTACAGTGCATCAAATNAATACAATCTAAGACAATTACTATGCAAACAAATAAAGGCAGCTCAACTTGTGTTTGCTTTCTGAATGAGTTAACACGATATTGCCCACAGGCCCGTTCATAGAGACGTTACCTATTGAGGAATCCCGAGTCGCTTTGGGGATCCCCCACAATCCCGTGCTGCTATTATAAAAGACAGATACACATTTATTATTTATTTAAAAAAAAGAAGAACACCAATATTGGACTTCAGACTTTTTTTTAAAAAGGACATTAATCATTTTACCTCTCTAAAAGTTTCAAGAAGTTGAGAGGGTAAAAATCTGTCAAATAAATTAAGTAGTTTAGTCGGAAGACAATACACTTGTATTTATCATACATCTGCCATCATCAAGAAGAAGTATGTGCAACAAATTAAATTATATTTTAACTCATGGTCTCTTAAAAAAAATACTGAGATAATAATATATGATAAAATATAATTAGCATCCAGTTTGGCTTTACAGCTCATGATTTGTATACTGAACAGCAACAGATCNCTGATAATATTAATAAGAATAATGATAATGATAATAATAATAATAACTCTTGTATGAATCAAATCTATATTAGAAAAATATGGTGGAAATAATTAATATCTCTCTGTATTG
>NW_026613403.1:0-11949 GCF_029220125.1 Pseudoliparis swirei
GAAACAGGGAATTTAATTAATTAATATCAGTATCATTTGTATAACACTGCGGGTGCTTATTTCAAAATGATCATAGAGAACTTACCAACACTGAAGAGGCACCGACGATAACAAAATAAAGAACCCTATTGAAAATAACTACAAAGGTACATTTGTGTTTTTACTTTGCAACTAACAGGTCCGGCTCAGAGAGTATTGTCAGGTACATACTGTTGGCCTGAAGAGATCAATGAAACATTTGAGAAACATGAAAAAATAGAAGAAGAATTATTGGACTTTAGACTTTAATCTTTGTTTCTGGTAACAAACAGTTAAAAAAGTTCAGAGGGTAAAAGTGTATCTGTCAAATAAATGAAGGAGTTTAGTCAGAAGACCATACACTTGCAAGCCCGTCATTTATTTCTCATACATCTGCCAATCACCAACAAGAAGTAAGTGCCTTGTATCAACTTCACCACCCTGGAGCCCCACAAGCTCTCTCTCTCTGTTGTGCTTCATATCAATTATGAAATATTACTTTATAATTGACAAATGGATAAAATAGCTGTCATTTGCGAGGCAATCTGAGTTTTTCTTCCACTCGACTCATTAAAGTAATTATTTATGAATTTAATGAGTGCTCATAATCACACACGTGTGAGTGTGGGAGCTGAGTGGTTCACACACGGCTGAGACTATTACTCTTATGCAAATTGATTCCATTAGAACGAGGAGCGAGTTCAGTGAGCGTATACAATGAACTGGAATCAAATGCAAAAGCTCAATTAAATATATATATATTTTAAATCCATTGACAGATGAAGAAGCTCCATCAAGACGTATATAACTCCACCTTGTGGAGAGAAAGCAACAGGCCCTGTTAGTCCTCATGGAGTGCAATACTACTTCCTGTGAATTAGTCTCATATCAGATATTATTCATCCTGGTGGTGCTCCAAAAAATAAATGAAAAAGGACTTTGGTAACCCCATGATTTTACTTGAGCAATGATATGAGGTTCTTATTTCCAACTGGGAGTATCAGTATTAGTCTTGTTTCTCCTGAGACTGTCCAGATCCCAGAAGAAGAAAAAAAGGTTTTTTTGGACTAATTCCTCTGAACAGTTGAATAACTGGAGGGAATTCAGCTGTTCAACATGAGCCGGGAGGTCAGAGCAAATAGGAACTGGCCTTTTTTGTTTATAAATATGACTCAGCTCAGCCAATTTGTCCTTTTGTGAACATGTTTTTGTTGTTCTTGTCTTATATTAGTGTAAAGCACTGTGGAATACAGTTTGCATCACAATTTAGCATTACAAACACACAAAAGCATGTAACCACGACATCAAGTGAAAGCCCCTCTTATCTATTTCTGCCTTTTTTTATACTATAAACTTTCCCTCTGAGCAACAGGATATGCTTGTGATTCCAACTGACTCACCCCTTCCTGTCAGGACTTTACGCTTGGCACACGGCCTTTAATTCTGATGAATTCAATCAGACACCAAGCAAAGTTAAGTCATTCTATTTATAGAGGGAAATTATGTTTGCAGAGCTTGTACAAAATGCTTCATATTGTTGGTGATTAAAAATGATAAAGTCTGCAGTCAAATAAACTTTGTTTTTGTGCTTTACAGAATCAGAAGCAAACATATAATGCATACCGACGTACTTCATTTATAGATAGTAGTTGAACATAAGGGTTGTTTTGGAACTAATACATAAAGGCAAATATTTCAGATGAGATGTAGGCTCATTTGTTGTCATCAGACCAGGTGATCTCGTAGTCGCTGTAGGCACTCTTCAACTTCTCTGCAGACACAGAATGGTCTGCTTTACCAAACGCCTGAAAACAAATGAGAAAGCATTTACAGGTTGAAACTTTGCCAAGTATTTAGTGTAGCGTTTGACTTTTCACGCATTTCCAATGAAAGTAACTTACAGTTGATTCTCCAAACACCCTCAGTTTTTTCTCTTGGCTGTTGTGCTCTACCTTCCCTCCTCCGAGGCATTTACACTCCAACCCCAAGGCCTCCATAGCTGGATTGACTTTATTAAATATGTGATCTGTAAATATGTTGTATGTATGCATGGCCAGGAATGATTCAGTGGAAAAGGTGCGACAGGGTATAATAGGCAGAACGAAAACACATTAACTGGACCAAAAGTCAACCATTTTGAATTGTGTGTGATTGTTCCATTAATTCCTGTGTATTTCTTGCCACTATATACGTTACTGAACTCCTGATGAAGGGAATTTATCAGATCCACTGTACATAGATTGTTGAACAATAATTCAGATGGGCATAAAATATTGGAGATAACACTTTCTGACTGTTGTGCCCACATCTTTACAGATTGACAGATCGAATCAAACATTACTTTATGGTTGGACCACAAAACAGAGAGCAGGTGGGACGAGAGGAGGTGGACTTTGATCATTGGTTTTTCAAAGTTAAGTTAATGAACAATGCTTTTATAATGTTACACTTTTTCTATGCTTAGATGTCGAATATATTAACTGCCCAGAGAGTTTTTTGTTGCTGCGGTTTACGTTCCTTTTGATGCAAATAAAAATAAATACACAAGCTCTATAACAAGTGTAAGACAACATCATGTACATGTCATGCAAATCAGATTGTTTGTCATATAATACTGACTTCCTATTGCCAGTAGACGCTGCTATGACTTTGTATTGTAACGACACTTGTTTGAAGACTGGGCAAGTAAAATATGTGACAAACTAACAAACAGACGAGCTTGAATTCGTCTTAATTGTAACGAAAAAACACGGAGCATATGAGGAGTCCTTGAACGCAGCATCTGCATTTATGCGCAGTGCATTTTGGGTCTTGAAGGTTTTTTGTAGGCTGTCACTGCTCGGAGAGCTCGTCAAAGAACGACATTACCCATGTTGCCTCTGTTACTACGTGCTACGTGACTTGACACACGACTGACAACACGCAGACACAACTTGTGATCATGATTTGAGTCGACGAGCGACGGACTATACACACCGGGAGCATGGCCACCATTGTCTTCTGCTCAGTAAACAAAACGGCTCAGACCTCCGCGAGACGATGTTTGATGCCACATATGAAGAGGCTCTCTGGTGCTGGAGAGTCACGTTTGCTGTCTACCTGCATTCACGGCAACTCAGTGGCTTTCCTTCCGGGTACAAGATGGTTTTCCAGAGGCTCCAGCGTGCGCTTCATGTCCCGAGGGACTGCAGGCAGATCTGCAAGCGGGGGAACCAGAAGGGGAGCCCTGGCGCTCAGTGCAGCCGCAGCAGTGACCGCAGCAGCGGCAGTCGCGGGGTTTTTAGCTAACGCCAACCACTTCCAGCGTGCTGAAATGGCTACGAAGGTATCCCACGCCGCGGAGGAGAGCGAGCCCGATGGGGACATCTTGGAGAGATGCCGGGGGTTCATGTCTCTTCCGGTGACCGACGTCGGTGTGCTGGAGGAGAGGAAAGAGGAGATGCGTACAAGGATGGAAATGCTGATCATGGAGACGCAGGCCGACTTCTGCAACGCGCTGCAGGAGGTGGACGGCGGGACGTTCAAGGTGGACCGGTGGCAGAGAAAGGAAGGTGAGGAAAACTGGATAAAGTCTAATTGTTCGGAAAATGTCACAACCAATTTAATGTCCGTCTCTCTTCCGCCTGTGTGTGTGTGTGTGTGTGTCAGGTGGCGGAGGAATCAGCTGTGTGATGCAAGATGGAAAGTTGTTTGAGAAGGCAGGAGTCAATGTGTCAGTGGTGTTTGGAAACCTGACCGAGGAGGCTGCCAGGCAGATGAAGAGCAGAGGGAAAGTCCTCAAAGGGAAAGATGGTACGTTTTGTAAACTTGATATCTGTCTGCAGCCATTCAGCCTGATGGAGCTGTTGATAAGAGGTGTGGTAACTTACATTCAGAGCAATATGTAATGGATCGAGTTTCACGTCATGCCCCGTTTTCTCTCAGGTAAGTTGCCATTTTGTGCCATGGGTGTGAGCTCCGTCATCCACCCTAAGAATCCCCACATCCCCACAGTGCACTTCAACTACAGATACTTTGAGATCGAAGAGGAAGATGGTGAGTGTCAGTCGTTGCCATCAGCAGCTGTGTGTTGGTGTCAGTGACACTATTGAGTGGATGAATGAACGATGACCCTTGTTTCTTTCTTTTATGTCTCCGTGTGTATTCCAGGCACTAAGCAGTGGTGGTTTGGTGGAGGCACAGACCTCACTCCGGTGTATGTTAATAAAGAAGATGCCTTTCACTTCCACAACACCCTGAAGGAGGCCTGTGACAAGCACCACCCGCAGTACTACCCCGACTTTAAGAAATGGTACAGTTAGGCTGAGGAAAGTGTTGCTTTAGTGAATAGGTGTGCCTCAGCACGTACGCATGTGTTGGTCTGACTTGCATGTGTTTGTGCGTGAGGATTGCAGTGGGTGTATTCTCACTGCAGGATGCTGATAAGAGGAAGTCTTTGCCTAATAGCTGCAAAAAAAGATGTTTTGCCCTGGCGTTGACCGTTTGGGATAAGAAAGGGACGGGTGTGGTTTATCTGCTTTGTCTCACAATAATTACATTTGATCCACTTAAGTTAAAGTTGCATTTAATAGAAATGGGTGTATTTGCTTGAGATGAGATGATTCATACCAGTCAATTCAATTCAGTTTATTTTGTATTGCCCAATATCTCAAATTACAAATTTGCCTCAGAGGGCTTTAAAATCTGTACACATACGACATCCCTGTCCCAGGACCTCACATCGGATCAGGAAAAACTCCCAAGAAATAGAAAAACCCTTTCACGGGGAAAAAAGGGAAGAAACCTTCAGGAGAGCAACAGAGGAGGATCCCTCTCCAGGATGGACAGATGCACTAGATGTCATGTATACAGAAGGAAGCATTACAGAGTTACAACACATTCAATGAGTATGACAGAGTGTATGAATAGTTGGTAGTCGGCATGGACCACGATCCAGACCTCCATAATTCATCAGGCAGATGGAGGTAGAGAGGAGGAGTGGGCGGGGCATCAGCAGGGCCGTGGCATCAGACCCAGCCAGGTCCAATGGACCCTATGAGACGTGAAGTCACAAGGAATCCGGAGAGGAAGCAGAGTTTATAATGTACAATGGAGAGATGAAAAGTCATCCAAAAGGAGAGAGAAAAGCGGAGAGAGGTGCTCAGTGTAAACCTAAAACATCCCTCAGCAGCTATAAGCCTAAAGCAGCATATCAAGGGGCTAAGCCAGGTGAACCTGATTCAGCCCTAACTATAAGCTCCGTCAAAGAGGAAAGTCATAAGTCGACTCTTAAATGAGGTGACTGTGTCTGCCTCCCCGACTGAAGGTGGAAGCTGGTTCCATAAAAGAGGAGCTTGATAACTGAAGGCTCTGGCTCCCATCTTACTTTTTAAGACTCTAAGAACCACAAGTAGCCCCGGATTTAGTGAGTGCAGCTCTCTAGTGGAGCAATAAGGTACTACAAGCTCCTTAAGATATGATGGAGCTGCATCACCAATCAAGGCTTTGTAGGTTAAGAGAGCTTTGTGTTAGTGAGTACACAAGCTGCAGCATTCTGGATCAACTGAAGGGACCAAAGATATTTATTAGAGCAGCCTGATAATAAGGAGTTGCAGTAATCTAGTCTAAAAGTAACAAATGTATGAACCAGTTTTTCTACATCTTTTTGAGACAAGATGTGATTTTTGAAATATTACGTAGATTAAAAAATGCAGTCCTTGAGATTTGCTTCACGTGGGAGTTAAAGGACAAGTCCCAATCAAAGATAACGCCGAGATTCTTTACAGTGGTGTTGGATGCCAGGGCAATGCCATCTACAGAAACCACATCACCAGATAATTGATCTCTGAGGTGTTCAGGGCCAAGTAAAATAACTTCAGTTTTGTCTGAGTTTAACATCAGGAAGTTGCAGGTCATCATGTTTTTATGTCTTTAAGACATGCTTGAATTTTAGTGAGCTGTTTGTTCTCCTCTGGTTTTATCGATAGATATAGTTGAGTATCATCTGTATAACAATGAAAGTTTATGGAGTGTTTCCTGATAATATTGCCCAAAGGAAGCATATATAAGGTGAATAAAATTGGTCTGAGCACAGAACCTTGTGGAACTCCGTGACTAACATTGGTGGTTATCGAGGCTTCATCGCTTACAAATACAAACTGAGATCGATCTGATAAATAGGATTTAAACCAACTTAGTGCCGTGCCTGAAATGCCAATCGACTGCTCCAGTCTCTGTAATAGGATGTCATGGTCAATGGTGTCGAACGCAGCATTAAGGTCTAACAAGTTCAGAGATGAGTCCTTTATCTGATGCAATTAGGAGGTCATTTGTAATTTTCACCAGTGCTGGCTCGGTGCTGTGGTGTTTTCTAAATCCTGACTGAAACTCCTCAAATAAACTATTATGATGTAGAAAGTCACACAACTGGTGTGTGACTACTTTCTCAAGGATCTTAGAGAGGAAGGGGAGGTTAGAGGTCGGTCTGGAGTTAGCCAACACCTCTGGATCCAGAGTGGGCTTCTTCAGGAGAGGTTTCATTACAGCTACTTCAATCAATCAATTCAGTCAAATATCTGTATGTTATGAAAATGAAGCTACAGACAGTAGCTGGGTTAGCTTGGGCTGAGCTGTATAGGTTAAATTGTTTCCCCCCCCTTGTTTCCAGTCTTAATGCCAAGTTTAGCTATCTTCTAGCTTTAGCAATATACTTAATTAGCAAATCCCTATATAAACTCCCTTATAAACTGTCACTATAGATATGCTTTCACCTGATTTATTTTTAATTTATTTATTCCTCTTGCCTTTAAATGATGTATTTGCAGAGCCCAGATCTACTGAATATTTTAAAGTCCAGCTCTGATTTAAAAATAAACCAAAAACGACTTCTAATTTGATTTATTTTGGTGTATATATTTAGGTGTGACCGATACTTCTACGTCCAGCACAGAGGAGAGACTCGGGGTATAGGAGGCATCTTCTTCGATGACCTGGACTCCCCCAGTCAGGAGGAAGCGTTCAACTTCGTCAAGAGCTGCTCCCGCACTGTTGTGCCCTGTTACCTGCCCATTGTCTACAAACGCCTCAACGACTCCTTCACTGACAAGGAGAAGGACTGGCAGCAGGTACGGCGAGGAAGGTGAGTAAAAAAACACAGAAAAGGTGGTGGCTGTTAATGAGTAAGGTGTGCATTTAGTAGAGGAGATGGTTAAAAGGAGATTTTATATTTCATAGCCCATTTTAATTCTTGGCTTTTTAAACCAGATCTACTGAATAACCCTAATGTGGAGCAGTCATAAGTAAAGGACAGATGTGACAGAAATAAACAAACAGGCATATGATGGCTGTTCCATTACAATTAACATTTAGTTTCCTTCATTAAGAGATCAAATAAAAAAAGTAACTTGGAATCCCATCAATGAGGTGCCAAATTATTTGTTAGTTAGTTTTGATGTGGGCTCAGACTCCATGCACAGCCTGTGTAAACTGAAGTCCACAACCTGGAAGACTTCCGTTATCAAATACACTACCGTTCAAAAGTTTGGGGTCACTAAGAAATGTCTTTATTTTTCAAAGAAAAGCACTGTTTTTTCAATAAAGATAACATTAATCAAAAATACACACTATACATTGTTAATGTGGTAAATGACTATTCTAGGTGGAAACGTCTGGTTTCTAATGAAATATCTCCAAAGGTGTATAGAGGCCCATTTCCATCAACTATCACTCCAGTGTTCTAATGGTACATTGTGTTTGCTAATCGCCTTAGAAGACTAATATCTGATTAGAAAACCCTTGTGCAATTATATTAGCACAGCTGAAAACAGTTATGCTGGTGATATAAGCCATACAACTGGCCTTCCTTTGAGCTTGAAGTTTGAAGAACAAAATTAATACTTCAAATAGTAATCATTATTTCTAACCTTGTCAATGTCTTGACTATATTTTCTATTCAATTTTCAATTCATTTGATAAATAAGTGAGTTTTTATGGAAGACACGAAATTGTCTGGATGACCCCAAACTTTTGAACGGTAGTGTAACTCTAACTTTGACCAAAAATAATGAAAACTAAATGTTAAAAGTGGTTGATTACCGACATACCTCAAGCGAGTTTATAATACATTAACAATTAGTTTGAATCCTAATGAACATCCACAGAGGATTTGAACAGTTCTCCGTGTGTGCGTGTGTTGTCATCAGAGCTCCTCCCTGCTTTGTTTACATAGCTGGCTGCGTGTGCTTCAAAGCATGATCCTTCACGGAAGCTGATAACGCCGTCCCGAGCCTCAGGGATTCAGTGTTAATAAATATTTGCTGTGTAAAGATATAATGGAGTAATATCTACCTGAGCAGAGAATGAAGCCGCCTTCTCTCTCTATTTCTGCATGTTGTAATCCGAGCTTCTTCATTCTTGTTGACGTGCTCTTAGTGTGCACGTTGGTGCTTCTGAGCGTGTGCCCCACCTGCTCGCTCACGCCGTTGCTCTCATACGGCGGTCACAGCTATTAACTCAGCTAAACACTGATAGTGCTGTGAACTGTGAGCCGTCGCCATTGTTTAGAGGTATCGGAAATGCTCCCAATGTTGTGATATCCACCTTGTAATGTTTGAAAAGCCACACAAAGTGAGATGATAACCGTGGGGTGTGTGTGTGTGTGTTTGCGGTGCAGATATGTGGAGTTCAACCTGGTGTATGACCGAGGAGTGAAGTTTGGCTTGGCTACGCCTGGCTCCAGAATTGAAAGCATTCTCATGTCCCTCCCCCTCACTGCCAGGTAAGATCCCTCTGGTGCGAAGCACTGCTGCCCTGCTGTATGACGGTAGTGAGCTGTCTGTGTTGCTTGGTAACCGACTCATCCCTCGTCCTCAGGTGGGAGTACATGCATGAGCCTGCCAACGGTACCCTGGAGGCTGAGATGCTGGAGGTTTTACGAAACCCCAAGGAGTGGGTGTAACCACAAGGTTCAAATGGACAAAACCTCCAGGAAATTGTCCTTGTTGTATTTTTATAATTGTTTGACTAGTTCAGCAGCAGAACTGTTTACCAATATAATATTAAAATGCCTTTGCTTGATAAGTTTTTTTAATCTGCAATGGTACTTTTCTCTCTTCCCAGTCATCCTTGATAACACTTAATCACATTGGGACTGCATTACCACTCGTGGTACCACGTGGTAATGGTACCTGCTTTAAGGTCATCTCACACTTATTTGCTTCTTTAAGAAGTTTGTGTGTTAAACATGAGCTGTAATTAGTTGTTCTATACCTGTGCTCAATGTGGCTTGCTCTGCTTGAAGCTCTGGAGATCTCCTCTCCTCAAACAAAGCGCTTGGAAGGGAAAGTATTGGGGAACTGAGCTGCTGAGCATACACGTGAGCCACCACTGGTATTACATTTTGATACATCTTCTTTTTTTTTGACAATCAAAGCTAAATAATAACAGACTAGTAATGCACTGCTCCCTCTTGAGCCCCATTCACTTTGTTATTCTCTTTTTGATGTCGAGGCACCTCATTTGTTTGAGCAGAAGTAAGCCGATAGCTGGATGATGGAGCATGTTCCACAGCGAGGTCGGAAGTGAGTCATAGCTAGTGTGGCTCATTGAGGAGATTTGAATGTAAATGGATTTCGAAATGTAAAAATAATGTATAGCTTTCAATTATAATAAAGTTGGTTCTGTTACCTTTTGATTCTATTGTTGAAGTCATTCTTTATTTATTTTAACACATATCTGAAGCGCATGAAAAGTATTTCAAATGGCATATATTATGCTTTATAAGTATGCCCTATAACTTACATTATAGTATGCCACTGAAAATTGCATAAAGTCAGTGTCATATGTAACAAAAATGCTTATGCCCAATGTCATAAAAAAAAGTTTGAGTATTCTATGTCCCAATATTGTGGTGGGTAATGCTCCCCATGTAGTAAAGGAGCATTAAGGCTGGCTCCTCCCACAACCAATCACCCAATCAAGACCAGGTCANAATGTGACGAAGAAGTCACACTAAAGGGTCACGATGTCATTGTGTGCAATAAAAAAGATATAAAGTTCAGGTAAACTGATAAAAGAAGTTATGATGTACTTACTTAAAACAAGTTATAGTCTGGTTGACATCAATACAGGAATAGCTCAGTACTTTAAGGGGACATTGCGTAATGCTATCGAGCAGCAGTCAGTCGATGGGCCAGTGAGCTCTCAAATGTTTTTTCTTTTCAGATGCCAAATGTGGCAGGAATCCATGAACTGTACCGAATCGTTGTGCCGACACGATGATTAAACACAAACGACCTTTTGGGATAGACATATTGAAAACAAGCTACAAACTGTACTATCCTAAAATTGGCATACAAAAGTATAAAAAACGTATACTAAAATATACTTAAACTATAAAGAAACTTAGGGCTCTTTTAGGGCCTAAGTTTTCACTAAATTGATTGATAAATTGTTATACTTTTGAAGACAAAGCAGGCATCCTGTGGATCTTTGGGTGAGTCAAGCAGGGAATAGGCGACAAGTTGAAACACACAAAACACTTCATTCATATGGCACTGAATTCAATTCAGGTAACATGTAGCACTTTGTTTAATTACAAATTAATTCAAGCTTCTGCACATGAAGGATTTCTAACAAGTTATCTTTCATTTAGTGTTATAGAACAGTTTATTTGATAAGGCATTGTAAAAAATAAACAAAAAAAAGAGCTCTGCAAGTAACAGTCCACCAACTGACCGAACCAACGTGTCCACGACCCCCACCAGCAGTTCATGGTCGTTGTGCTGAGGTTCACAGGTCAACTCACAAATCATAATCAGTGCTCCAACTCGGTGAGGCGAGAACAGGAAATGTGGCACTCGTCACTATCTGGGAACATCAGACATATATTTTGGGTTTTTCGAGTGTATGCAGGAAAATTGCATCTAGAGCATGAGCACTTTTTTTTTTTTAGGTTTACAGTGTCATCATAATGGCCGACTGTCCTAGTTTTCATCAAACGGCCCATTTTGAGCTTAAACACAGGAAGTGCCTTCATTTATCCACAGCATACTGTATACGAGTTACACTATGCATTCCTATGCAGTAAAAAAAACAATCTCACTTTACCTTACTTTCACACGTAGACTATACATATTTATATACAGGTACACAAGACATGCTAAACGTGAACTCTGTCCATCGTGTTGTTAAATACAGAATCTCTCCCCGCTGATGCAGGTTTTTCCCCAAAGCTGGTTTATATTGCTTTGACCCACATTCCTGTGGAAGTCACTCCACAACGTACACGCATGGTGGAGCTGCAAACTATTTGAAGAAACGCCAGTGTGCTTTTCGTGAAAGTGGTCCAGCAGAAGACTCTGTGGTCATTTCTAACACGGTTATATTTGCATAAAGCACAGGGAGAGATGTTTCACAGTTAAAGCAGGCTCTAAGGAATCATCAGCAGCCCAGCAGGAGGAAGGGGCCAGCAAGCGCTGACCATCAATACACAGTGCAGAGCCAGATCCATCCTCAGGTGTACGGACTAGGCTACATGCATTACCAAAATATAAGTACATATAACACATTGACACAAAACACATTTTAGCACCCCCCCCACACTTTACTGCTGGTCTTATCTTAAATATTAAACTTCAGAACATTCACAAGTGTATTCCGAAGTTGGACCGATGCATTAGTTTGGCAACTTGACGATTTAAACCTGAATTGAGTGATATTATTGACATCAACAATGAATCAAATTACAGATTGTAATGTGAAAAAGTCTATTAACGCCCAACGTTGCAGCTGTGCACAGTTTAAATCTGTGGTTTTGGTTCCACCTGATCATTCACTAAGTGCTTAGGTCTCAATGCTCCCTCTAACCCCCATAAGAAAACGGTGGGCATTTAAATTACAATATATTCACTATTTACAGTCAAATAGCCCAAATCTCTATCTCTATCTCTACAT
>NW_026613404.1:0-4605 GCF_029220125.1 Pseudoliparis swirei
GCACGTAAAGAGATTCTGTCGCCAAAAAACAACGACAAAACATTACGGAAGAGCTGAAAGACAGTTCACAAAACAATGGCTGTCCAGTTTCCAAAACAATCAACATTATAGCGGACGGTGACAGATCTAAGTGCAAGGCATTACAACCATTCATTATTTAAATATTGGATTTTGGAGTGCCCTGTATCTCCTTCCAGTTCATGGAAGCTGGTCAGTCATTGTTTTACATCTATATATATATATCTACCATAATTATCTTCAGAATATATAACATTTGTACTTTCTCTTTCCCCTTTTCCTCTGCAGTGGTGCTCCAGGTGTGCAGCTTGGTCCTCTTTCCCATCAAGTTCATAGAGACGATCAGTCTGAGGGTGTACCACGAGTTCAACTGGGGCTACGGCCTGGCCTGGGGATCCACCATCTTCTCCTTCGGAGGAGCCATCCTCTATTGCCTCAACCCCAAAAACTATGAAAACTACTACTAAAATGTGTGAGACAAGAGGAGACATCGAGAGCGTTTCCCCCGGCGTCCTTTAACCTTCTGTCCGCTACCCAGTGCACAACCACAGATAAGAAAAACAGGACATACAAACGCTTATTGGCAGTTTCAGGGCAAGAAATTAGCTTTCATTCGATACTGTGAACCGATTGTCTCAAAGAATATCCTCACTCATTGGACGTTTGGCTGCACACCAAGTGGGCGAATTAAATCCAACCCAGCGAGTTTAATTTGGGAGAGAATTGCAGTACTCGGATAACTGCGTGTCCCCTTTAAGTGGAACTCCAGTCGGTCTTACATTTGGCCAGAAAATCTAGAGGAACAGATGGATTTACTAACCACATACCAGGACGACTTTGTGGTGTAACCAATCAGAGCAGAGAATGACGATAACTCGGGCCAATCAAGGAAGTAACCGACCCAGGGAGGCCTGTTGGAGACATCACGACGAAGACAAAGTGAGGAAGACGAGACACACCTCAGGAAATGCTACATTTCCCCCAGAGTTACACTACCACTGGAACTTGGCATTGCCTTCTTCCTCCAGTAGTGTAATAGGTTAGTGGAAGAGAGTCATGATTCTCTAAATAACGTGGCTTCACATTCTCCCGTCATATCCGAGTGTATTAAAAACCTCGGAGATACTGTATATAAACAGAAGCTACCTAAGACGGTAAAAACATTCCACAGCCACATCTCAACACTTACCGGTTAATGAGTAGCAGAGCGGTGAAGCCTGGCTGCTAATGTAAACATGCAACATGACCCAAGTTATACCTGCTTTTTGATAACACGGTTGTGCGACATTCAAGTATGCGCAATAAGCATAATTAAAGTAATATTTACTGCGAGACCAGTGGGAAGGAAGATGGCAAATGACCATGTATGCCGAGTGCGTCATGTCTGCATGATCATACCGCCCAGCATGTGCTCACACATCTCCCTCGTGTGATGCCTCCATATCTTCTCCCCCTATAGGGACAGGATGTGCACACAGCAGCGCAACACAACACAACTCAGAGGGGGAGAGGCTGCAGCTTACATGGATTGTCGTTATTGAAAATGTCAGTAGACTTAGATTTTGCAGGGCTCTCAAGTGTCACGCATTTCGGTCTTAAGTCACGCACTCTCGCCACACATCGTATTTCTCACGGTGAAAGAAACTCTCGGCTATTTAATGTTTTAATGTGCCGCAGCGCGCCAACATGAGCTGGCCGCGCTGCCCTCACCGTGGAGGAATCAAGCGCTCCCCTGGAGTTCTGCTGTGAGGAGCCACTTATCAGCCAATCAAAAAAAAAGAAATGGGCCAATGCTAATGGAATGTCACTCTTGCCTGTCTTCAAAACTTGAGAGCCCTGATTTTGCATTCGAGTTTAGGTTCTTGTTGAAGTACTTTAGGAGATGCTGGAGTGAAATATGCGGTGCGTGAATTGTGTTACGAGGACGATGGAATCAATCGAGCAGAAAATGGAGAGTTTCAAACCTGAAGGAGCGTGGGACCACGCCAGGTGAGGCCTGTGGCAGCAGGAGAGCTGCACGGGTTGGAACTCAAACCGTGGTGAGAAACTTCTCCAAAAAAGAAAGTGAATGAGTGAGTGTGTGTGTGTGTGCATGTTACTACCGTTTGCTGCTGTGTTTGTGATTCCTACTGGTACTTAATAAACATGTACTGGAAACAAAACAAAAAGTGTGTTTATATGCGTTTTCATGTGGGGGAAAAAGGAGCATCTGTGAATTATTTAAAAAAAAACTATGCAGACATGCCAGCTGTGCGTGGTCAAGTCACATAGAATCTGCTCCTTTATTAAGTACAGCAAGTTGAGGCATTTGCACAGGAAATCAACGTCCTCTGAACACTTAATACAGGGAGTCATAATATGCATAAAAGTACTCCTATGCAAATGTCTTTAGTGTTCTTCTTTCAGTGACATGCGCTCTAATACAGAGCCAGATACAGTGTACAGTCTACATTTCGCATTAGTCAGAATGTATTTACCATTGCTGTCGTTGTTCCACCGTCAGAGTGGGAGTTACAGGTCCTAGATTAAAGTGGAAGTGCCTCCATTTTGAGTTCCGGAATGGGCGCAGTGTAAACAGAGCAGTCACTCTTTCGGCGTGGAATGTTCTCCAGGTAAACCGTAGCGCCTCCTCCTCAATCGCTTCAACCTGTCTGAAGCCCCGAACCACCAACTGCCCAGAGTCGCAGTGCGTCCCTTCCTCTTTTACACACACACACACTTGCCATGAAAAGAGTCTCCAACGGTCCTGAATAAGAATCATCCTCCTCCAATTGAAAAAAAGGGGTCAAAGTGCACAGGAGTAGTAGATAGGCGCAGGACAAGTGGGCAGAGGGGGATAGTGGCTCTCCCTCAGCATACATATTGATAGACAGGGGCAGACATCGAGAAAGATTCTGCAGCTTTTTGAGGGGTGGGGCTCATACTATCCAGGGATTGGTCGGGATAGGGCAAGGGCGGGCGCTACAGCGCAGTGCTAAGCTCAGGTGTACCGCGGCATCTCGCACTGTTCACAGCGGTTGAGGGCAGGGTGGTTGAGGAAGGTGCAGCTTTCACAGTTCCACTGGGCGCCCTCGAAGTCCTCGTCCCTCTGGGGCTCCGGGACTGGCTTGGGGCCCTGATTCCCTTTTCACACAAACAAAAAAAAAACAACAGAGCGAAACAGTACATGAAAAAGGCTGCGTAACGCAACATGACTTAAGAGTCATCAACTGGATTTAACCATGGCTGTTGCTCACGGTGAGGCATGCATTCAAGCATCAAACGTTCAGTATACATGTTGATGGACGAGGACATTCACTAAACAGCAATAGTTTCCATGCCAACACATTTGTGGAAACCACGTTGACAACACTGACACGGTTCACTTCCGCTTTTAGTCTCGGTTGTCAAATAAAAATGTCACGAATCTTCAGCTTGCTGGAAGTACTTTGCGCGAGTAAGGAAGGGCCTGAATGTTTTAGCACTAAAACTCAAACATGCATTTTGGCAACAATATTGACGTATTATTATTATTATCTTTTCTTTTTTTCTTTGGATGTGCTTATGAAAATGTTATTGCATCAACTTAAATATTCTGAAAATAGTGCTGGGAAATTCTCACCTTTCCTCCCAGGCTTGGGCGGCACAACCGGACCGGGCTGAATGTTGTCATAAAAGTTGTTCATTGCTTTTGGATCAAACTTCCCTGTGGAGGAGAGCAGAAACCACACATGTATTTAGAAGTGTGCCCATCCCAACCACAAGTTCAATCAGTCGGACCGGTTTCCAGCTTCTCCTGAGCAGACGGCTGTGAAGTGACCGACAGCAAAGCCTCCTCAGTCAGTGGAACACAAGACACGAAAAAAAAGACTGCAGGGTCAACAGGCAACTAAGTCATGAAATATAGTTTGGCTACGTACTATGTTGGCCAATCAAATACATGCGAGTGCATGCACATTCCTGTTAGATTAGTTTGTCACATCAACAGCATAATCCTACCGTTTACTTCAGGATCTTTAAGTAAAATGGCAGATGCTTTAAATAACCTTCCAGAGTTGTAAAATCTCAAAGTCTTATAAACTGCTTAAGATTCATGGAGATCCAACCCTCACCGTCCTGGATTGTGTTCCAGCGCCTCACTGGCACATGAAGCAACACGCCTCAACCGACGCAGCCCTTTGCGTTTTGTTATTGACACGCTTAAGTTTGTCTCAACCAGGTCTGAACGGTCGCTAGGGCAACGCGACAATAAATAAGCCAGGAGATGAAGCTTTTTACTGGCATGTCTTCACCTGACCACCAGATAAGGAAGCTTACTCTTTCTTGTGCATTTATAGTTGTTTATAGATTTATGGCCACAATTATCAACGTAGGATTTCATTGTCTGCTTAGATGCATAATTATAGAAGCATAAAAAAAAGAAATATGGGCCTGTTAGCTACAGGGTTTCAGCCCCATTAACTTGATTTTCTGATTTATTTTTGCAACTCGATAGAATTTTCTTCAGCTTAATGAGCTTTGTGCTGAGAGCTGGACTCAGAGGCGTGCAGAGATCCCTCACACAAATTACCTTGTATATTTGTTCCAACAAACACTACATTTTTCAGA
>NW_026613404.1:5633-12757 GCF_029220125.1 Pseudoliparis swirei
AAACGGATGTTGTTTCACGTGGTTCTTTCCGCTAACTTTGCAAAACCGGATGTTGTCACTTAAATCCTTCCGCTAACTTTATCAAAACCCTCGCGCGCTCCCGATCGAATGCGTTTACCGTGAGAGTCGGCTGAGTTGACCCAGAGATTCAACTCGGGGGACGGGGACGCCGCTCGGTGGTGAGGATCCCCTCGTGGACCTCTCACTCTGCGGCCCTCGCCGGGCGCATCGTCTCCGTTGCGATGCGCCTCTTTTCACACATTAGCCTATAACTGTGGTCAAAAGAAATCTGCTAATTTACTGGTCGCGCATGCGCGAGTTGATGAAAAATTTACTCGCACTGTGTATAATTTTAGGCGCAAAATGCGACCATTTGGTCGCAGTCTGGAGCCCTGTTATGGAAGAGTGGCAAAGAGAAAGCCAGTGTTAAGAACTTGCATGCATGACGTCTCGGCCAGTGTTCGCCAAAAGGCATTTGGAAGTCTGAAACAAAGTTCCACGAAATTTCCAGGAGGCCCACGAGATAAGTGTTCAGTGACACCGATTTCAAGCAAACTGGCCATGATCTTCAGCCCGCTGCCACGTTAAGACCGTTTCAGCTTCCAAATACACCACTCCTGGTAAATATAAAGCACTGCAACTCATTTCCACACAGTGATTAGGGGCATATTGAGGCAATGCTGTTATCAATTACGTAATCAACAAGGATCACGTACCAGCCGAACACTGTGCTCAATGAGGGGCAACCTTGGATGGGCCTGGGTCCTGTCACGGACCAGTAGGTCATTTTAGAACGCTGCATCTGTATGCAGTGTGACGGAGCCTCGTCCATCACTTTGGACCCAACTCTGTCTGCTTCTGGGCTTGGCTCTTTCAAGATCAATGCTTTCAGATAAATCAGAGAAACACTTCAAAGGTTTATGTGTAGCAATGTGCATGGGTGTGTGTTGGCATGTGTGTATGTATACCTCTAGACTGCAGTAGATCCGTCTCCTTCAGGGTACAGTCGATATCAATCTGAAGCTGTCTGTTCAGAGTCCGCAATCGGGTCATCTCGTCAGGCTGCAGACGGTGCAAACACACAACCCAGTTAGATTAGACAAAAAAAACTCCCAAATATTCCCCATCACTCTTTTCAAACTTCTTACTGGGAAGAAATTATTTTAAACATCACTTCATACATATGATACAATACAGCAATTAGTCTTATTGAAGCATTTCAGCTGTACCTGGAATACAGGATTAAGTCACGTTTATTTTCATCTTTTATGAACAGCACATGACTAAGTCCACAGCCTGGTTCAAACCCCGTCAGTGAGTAGCAATGTAGCTGCTATACTCGACTGAACTTGCAAAAGAATAATAACTTCACAGGCTATTCTTGGACGTCACCTTTTGTGAGCATGTGAAAAAGTAGAAGATTTGTGGAGTTATTAATTTGTAAAGAAGACAATAATCATGTCCAGTCCTTACTCTGGGAATTAGACTGGTGGAGTTGACTCTTCGAAAGCGTCTTTGAAGGGCGTCATATTCCATGTTGTTGACGTCGGCCTTCAGGTGGTCTAGTTTCTGCCTCTCCATCAGCAGCTCCTTCATGAGACGCTCCATCCTGGCCCGCTGGTGGAGCAGGAGAGCTGGAGGGGAACACACAAAATGATTGAGATTCAAGAAAACACATAAAATGTTCTACAAAACCTTCTTTCACTTAAGTTCTCCATTTCCACTCCATACCAAACAATCTAAACTGAACAATCTAATATAAACATATCATTAAACAAACAGAACGTTTTGTGAAGTAAAAAACGCCCAGCTTGCTCTCCTTCAACTTTTAAAAGAAGTTTGACGACCAGTTTGTCAGTATGTAGAGCAAGACTACAAAAACTGTTCAAAAGGATGATAAATGGACACAAAGCAGTCCCACAAACTACATAATCTACACATCTGGGAAGAAATACCCAAATACAATCGGAAATTGATGCAAACAAGAGCGCAGCTAAACACAAAATCAGACCCTTTGCAACCCGAGCAATTTATCACTAAAATATACATTAATATTTTTAAAATATAATAATTTCTAAACAAAAAGACATGAAAAACAAGATATGAGGACTGCTGACAATTACAGTAGCAACAGATATCCATAGAAAGGCCACAAAGATAGAGCACATCTATGAATAAGAAGGTGGCTCTTCATCTCTCATACCATCCAAAATATTAAATTAGCTATAACTTGAATGAAAATATATATATATATATATGTGAAACTGTGTGAACTGATTTTCTGTATGTGGAATCAGTACGGTGAATATAAAAATTTTACTATTCTTTTTATATCTTATTGGTGACTGTACACACAGAGATACGAGTATGACAAGCAACTAATAAACCAGTCGAAAGTCTTCGAAGATGAAGTCAGCTACTCTCAGGCTACAGGCTTTGGTCTAGTATTCGTGTATTTTAGAAAACACAGCCCCAAAACACCACATCAACTCCAGCTGAAAAACACCAGTGACAGAAAATTGCAAAGTAATACATAGAAAAAAACACAAGTATCCTACCTTGTGTGTAGGCATAATCATCAGAGCCTGAGCTCGACCGTCGGGGCATGTGTTGAAACTGACTGACAATGTTCCCAGGCAGAGCAGAGATGGGCAGGATGGGTGCAGGGGCAGCGTTGTGTTCCCCTTGGTCTACTATGTTGAGAAGAGACTCCGCTTCGGCCACAGGAGGTGAGCTGAGTGGCCTCTGGGCCTGGCCACCTGGGGACACTTTGATTTTGAAGGTGTACGCTGACTGGCCCGGTTGAGGAGAGGAGGCGGGCCGAGGCCTTGTCGGGCCCTGATGCTGCAGGTACATCCCAGGGTGGAAGGATGCCGGCCCCGAAGGTCCAGTCATAGCGATGCCCCTCGAAGGGGAGCTGGGCGAAGGGCTGGTGGCCATGTAAAGCGCTCCCTGGGGGTGGGGGGTGTGCACAGGGGAGTTGCTGCGAGGTCGTGGACCCTCCAGGGTAATCTCTATCTGGTTCTTCAGGGAGTTTTTTGTATGGTAGGGCCTGTACACAGCAGGCTGTTGCTGGTGATGGTAGGGCATGTTGGGAAGGGCTGGGGAGCTAATAGGGAGGAAGACATATTGCTGGTGCTGGGGTTGGGGCTGTGGTTGGGGTTGGGGTTGGGGCTGGACCTGATGCTGTGGGGAGCTGTAAGGCGAGCCGTATGTGGGAGTATTGTAGGGGGACTGCTGATGCTGATACACAGGCACCCCTGAGGAGGACCAGGGTGCTGGCTGTGGGCTCTGGGAAGGTGAGGGTCGGATAAACAAGGTGGCGTTGGTGCTGTTCGCGTAGTGCCCAGGGGGAATCTGCAGAGCTTGCGGGACATTGGGTATACTACTTTGCGAAAGTGTGACTGTTATAGGGTTCATCGTGTAACGTGGGACAGGGGAGTATGTGGGAGATATGCCCTGCATTGTGGGTGGAGGAGTGGGAGTGCTAGCCGAGCGGCTCTGATCGTTCATGAAGAAAGGATTGTAACCCACAGAGGGGGCCATGGTGGCGGGGGCCGACAGAGACTCAGGATAGCTGGTCCGCTGGGGTTCGATGTGACTGTCACTGTTGCTGTGCACAAGGGAGCGCCCTCCTCCTCCTCCTCCTGCTGCTGCTCCTTCATTTGCCTTGCCTGCCTCCGAGCCCGGGTATCCTAGGCTAATGTGTAGCATGTGGTTTCGACCAAGTCGCACTTCCTCTGGACTGTGATGGAACTCTCCATACAGGTATCTGTTACTCTCCTGAGCCAGCAGGTGACAGCAAAGATCCAGGTTGTTGTTGTTCTGAGAAGGCAACAGAGAACATCGTCAGTCATGCAGTGAGGATCATATGGCTGCATCAGAAATGGATATTGGTAGAGGTTGGTCATCAGGTAGTGCACACATAATACCTTCTTCCAACAAAGTGAACCCTGCAAAATGTGACACCACTCTTTTACGACGGCTTTTCTGAGCATACAAACAGTGTGTGCGTGTGTGTACCTGTAGAAGGCACTGTGAAACTACACCCTCTGGGATCTCTGGGAAACGCTGCTTGAGGTCCTGCAGGATGTGGTAGTCCAGCTGACAGCCTCCCTGCGCCATCACAGAGTCAATGAGCCCAAAGCTGCAGATGCTGAAACAACTGGTCTCGTCTCATACCCTGAAGATGCACAGACGACAGACACAACCGAGGTGAAAACTCAAAAAAGTCCAGGGAGTGCTCGAAATAATCCCATGAGCAGAGTCCGTCGCAGACCCGATGTGTCACCAGTGATTACAGCGGACACATGAAAGCCATGTAAAAGTCAATGTGAGGCATGTCAACATGAGTTTTCAAAGAGAGCATAATGCATCGACCAGGAGAGGTGAACCATCTCGAACATAAACCCGACGATCACATAGAGAGCACAGCGTCACTGGCATGTATTCACATGAGCACAGGAGCGCCAGCACGGTGCCGGCCAGTCTGTTGTTATTTGTTTAGCCAGCCGGTTGCACCAAGCAACGACGACATGCCATCGCCAGCTAGCAGGCTCGTCCTGAGCATCTGTTAGCCTCCGCGCTCACTCAAACACACGTCCACAGCGGACTGCCGTGCGGCTGCGACAGGAAACATTGCCCTCGTTACCCGCAGCTAAAAAGTCACGCATTTAAAACGAGATCAGCTCAACTCATCAACCGCCCGCCAGCTCGCAGTGCTAACGCTTCGCTGGTCAGCTGTCACTAGTGTTGATGGATTAGCTAGCTCACCCCGCTAAAGTTAGCGCTAGCCCACTGGTAGCTTTATAAGAACTCACCGTACGTCGGGAGTCTCCCTCATGACTCGGACGAAAGCGGAGTCCTCTGGTGTTTCTGAAACGGTACGCTGAGGGTCGACAACGATTTGTTTTGACTGAATAAGTTATGGTTTCGCATTCCAGCGCCAGGCCCCTTGTCGCTGAGCTGCATACGAACAGACTGTCGCGATAATGTCAGATGTTCCCGGACCAGGAAGTTGTTTAAATCGGCTCGAGCGACGCTGTCAGTGGTGCGCATGTCTGCATGCCGTGGCCCGACGATGATTTATGAGCTACACCTTCTAATATCTATGTTATATCTATGGGCTGAAATTCACACAGTTTTCACTCAATGCTACTGAAAAGCAACACTTGTTCCCTAGAAAAATTGCAATAAACTTGAGCTCTTATGTATATTTAGCCTATAGCAGTTCCCCATGAATGAATGTTATGAAACTGTATTATAATTATGATATAGCCTAATATGCCATGTTAATAATAATACAAATGCCACGAAGCATCATGAATGAAAAATGGGTGTACATGCCACACATTCAACATTGAAATGATAATGACATGTTTTATTTATAGCACTTCACAAGTTTCAAAGTTCCTCACAAAAGTCAGAACAAAAAATGAAATCGACAACTTATAAAATGGTAACATTTTGATATAACAGATAACAACCAATCTGTCAAAAATAAAACCGTGATTTGTGAGAACAGAATAAGAAATATCAAAGACATTCTATACAATAAATAAAAAGACAATTTAAGCAAGATCAAAGAAGTGAAGTCAAATCAAAGATCAGCTCTCTGATAAAAGTGTTTTTAGAAGAGATCAATTTAATTCAGTTTTTAATCTCCTCAATAGTAAAGAGATTTTTCTTTAAAAAATAGGTTACGCTCTGTTGGAGCTCACACATCATTGAAGCTAGGGTGCTATTACATTTTTTTCAGTTGAAATAAGACAAATGACTCATTAATTTAGATAATTTAAAATCAAATATCATAAACAAGCTATAGAAGACAACTATCACATGTTATACAAGTATATCCATAAGATGCAAATCCTTGACCAAGAACACTATTTGCTACTCCATTTATAATGGGCTGGAATTCCATAATACAATCAGCTCTCAATTTTGTTTTTCTTCTCTAAATTGTTCTTCTGGAGGTGGATGAGCTCTCAGCTTCCTAACATTCCTAATCCATAAGGTTCATCTTGCTGCGTGTGTCTCTAATAATATCATATTTCATATTCAACATGCTTGTGTGAGTTTCGACCCTGCTTGAGAAGAGATCAGTGAACCGATCTAGATTCATTTTGCATGACTTGATAATTGGTTCTGGAACCCCAACATAAACAAAAAAATCACGGTAATTATGTTCACTAGGGGGCAGTAAGTGATCCATGAATTCTTCACAAGCACTCGCGCTTCAGCAGCAATAATCGGAAGGAAGTGGGATGGGTCTCTCGAAAGAAAAATTAACATTTAATAACAGTTAAGGAGGGGAAACACAAGCATCTTCCCTCTTGATCTCAGCAGATTAAGGCAAGAATGTAAACATATATATTTGAGGCCAGAGCATGTGACCAATTGTTGAGTGGTGCACAATTATTTATTTTATAATGCAGTGGTTGGTGTGGTTAAGGGGCTGTGGTCAGTCGTGGATACCAGCACTGTCTCTCTGTGGTTTAGGGTTCTCAACATGCCATTCATGCAACGTTATGTCTTGCTTATGCCAAAGCCTGTCAGCTGAGGGCTGACATAAGGGTTTTGAATAATGCCCAGTGGAAGGACACATGCAGGTTATTGGAACAATTTAGAATTTACACTTTGGATTACTTTGACTGTCTTCTGCAAAAAATGTCCCCCTCACTTAAAATGTCTCTCTTTGTGTCCTAAAAGCAGCTTTGTACATTACATTTTATTTAGCTGACGCTTTAATCCAAAGCGACTTACATTCATACACCATAGACACAGCTACGGGAAGCAATTAGGGGTTTAAGTGTCTTCCTCAAGGACACATTGACATGGGCTGGCCGAGCCGGGGATCGAATCACCGATCCTCTGATTGAAGAACAGGTGTAGTGTGGTGTGCTCTGTCTACACCTGTGGCACCTGTTCTGTCAAACAACTATTCAGCAGTCACTGCTGGGAAATTATGAGTTTTATTCACTGCTTGTTTAGTTCAAAAGAGAAACTGTTTAAATATATTCTGATGCAGGAGACACAGAGATATCTAAATTAAAACAAATGTTACATGCTGTAGTTTGCATGTCTTTCAAGAGAATAATGTCAGTTTTGTTTGAGTTAAAAGA
>NW_026613405.1:0-13674 GCF_029220125.1 Pseudoliparis swirei
GACACGGTACCTGTTGGCCAATGAGCTTTCTGCTCTAATTTTCTTGTTGGGTGGTCTGTGGCACCTCTGACAGAACCTTGGCGTCTGTTTTGAGAAATAACGACTGAGATTCCACAGTCACTCTGACACTTAATTGAGGGAAGGAGCCCGTCACCGAGGTCACAGAGCAAAGGTCATTCTTTGATGCTTATCATCAGGGGGGGGGGAGGCCAATTTAGGTTATATTTGGATGATAGAATATGCCATCTGGCCCTGAGGGACACCATCTTTCAGCCAGTAAGACTTTATATTCGTTGGACGCTTCTCTAGACCCAAAGCGCCAGCTTTAGGGACTCTTGTATGCGTGGTCCCGTAAACTAAATCAGTCGTGTTGGGGGTTATCTTAGGGGCACGGGGAGCAGTTTACGGATAACTTACGAAATGCAGACTTTGCACCTGAAACAATACAAGCTTGAATATCTCGTCGTTTGTTTCCGCCCTGAACAAGTCATTCCGACTCTATTTTTAAGGCAAATAGGCCAACTCGCCCCCTGAAACTTGTTTGATCACACAAATTAGAAATGAGCAAAGCCTCGAGCGCCAAACCCAATTGCATGCCTGAGAGAAGGATCAGGTGGTTGGCATTACAGCGCCACGGCATTACGGCCGGAGGCAACTGCAGTTCCTGAGAGAGAAAGTCATGAGAAAATCCCCCTGGAAAACAAGGCTTCAGGAGAAGGAAGATAATACGAGGAAATTGACTCGGAGCGTTTGATCTACAGTAAGTTTAACCAGCTCTCGGATGAGCCCGGATCAGGTGGTGGAGACCACGCTTAGTTCAGTCACATGGCCCAATGTACTCAGCTTCTCATTGTTTTTGTCCAAGTTGTTGTCCTCAGCTGAGAGCCTGAGAAGGATGTGTGCTCTCTTTTTTGAACAGGTCTTTTTGTTTAGTCACATTTTGTTATACTCTTTGCTTTTTTGCCCACATTTCACCCTCAGCTGAGCTGTTTAATACTAGACAGCCACTCAATCCCTCCCCCATGGAATAACTATTTCCAGCTCCTTACCATTAACTTAACTCTCAAGGTTAGAATTAAAGCCATCGAGCATCTGACAGCCTCACTGAAAACATCAAGGAGACAAGTCATTTATAAACTGAATAAAATAATCTCACTGTCAAACCTGTGGATTTAAATATTTGGAAATATGTTAATGTGGTAGCCTATGAGTAAACCCCTCCAAAAAAGATGCATATATTCCAGCCGTCACAATAAAATCTGCAGAGCAGGCCATGTATGCATCCCTTTGTGTGACTGTTGACAGGTCCAATGGCAGTCTGACCACATCATAAGGTGCTGCAATAATAATAATAATAATAATAATAATAATAATAATATTAATAATAATAATAATAATGAGAGATAATACAACGTTACCTCCAGTCCTCACATATAACATATGACAATCTCACAGGTTAGTACAGTGATTATTACAATGTAATGACCATGATCAGAATGGCTAACCCCACACACACTTTATTAAAGTTGTGCATGTGCCATCGGAAATGCTTGTGGCGAGGTTGAAGCAGTGCACGCAGCGCGGGGCTACTTACTGCCTCTCCTGCGCAGAACTTGTGCTGCTCACGATGCAGAGGAACAAAGTCCACCACGAAGCTGTCAGAGACGAGCGCAACATGTTGTCCTCGGGATCCGAGACCTGCTGGATATCGGCTCTCCCCTCCGGGGGGACTCTGGGCTCCTCCGACTCCGATGAGGAGTTCAATGAAATTGAACAGTCTGTGTCTCCAGCTCGCTCCCTCTCTCTCCCTCTCTCTCTCTCTCTCTTTCTCTCGCTCTCTCGCTCTCGCTCTTTCTCTCTCTCTCTCTATCTATCCATTGAGGTCGGCTTGCATGGTAGGTGTGCAGAGCTTTGTCCGAAACCAAAGATCAACCTTTTTTTTTTTAAATCATCCCACTTCTGCGAATTCAGTGTCAAGCAAATCTGTTTTCTTTTCATTTTTTCTTCTTCTTCCTTTCAGAGCCCGGAGAGCACGGACCGTCCTCTCCCATGTGCATTCACCCGCCCCGGCTCCGGTCTCTCATATTTCAGCATTGCACATAGTGAGCGTCCTCCCACTTCAGGTCACTCGAAAGAAACAGTTTGACATGGACAAATTATTATTTTATTATTCCGTGCAACTCTTGCTTCCCCGATAGTTCCTTCTCTAGTGATCCCTAGTAAGTAAGTCTCTCTCTCCCTCTCTACCCCCAGCCCCGCCCTGCGGGAGCATGACTGACCCCAGTGTGTGAGGAGCTGCGGGTCAGACCACGAGATATTACCTGCACATTTCACATTCTTAATACTAAACTAATTTGGAACACACCACGAGAATGGCCGACAGGAAAACAGAGATAAAAGAAGAAGAAAAAAAACTCCACAAAACAATCTTAAAGATAGTTTTAATGTGTTTATGTTCTCCAGGTATCTGCTGCCCTCAAGTGGTAAATGGGCTTCGATGCAGTCTCGTCTCAAAGTTCAAATAAAGAAGCAAACATTTCTTTCAGGTAACACATGTTTATTTAAATGCTTCTGAGGTACTTTATTGATGAGGAAAACATATTAACCATGTTGCACAGTAGTTTTCTGGACTGCTTAATAAAAACATACCATCACATTAACATAATATTGAATAACAAATGAGAAAAGAGTAACAGTATAAAAGTAATTCACATCTTTAAGTGCAGGATCGGATGAAAATGCATCTCGGGACCCGAGACGGAACTCTTCCCGAGTTCATCTTCTCTCAGGTGGAGCTCGGCCATGAGCTCAACAAAAGCTATGAGTGTTGAACATGTATAATAACAAGAGTACAAAGATGAAAACACTGATGTTGTATCTTGACCAGATTTTAAATCCCTGCCAGTGGCACTCATCACTTCGTGGAGCGAGAGGAGCAAAGAGACCATTTCTTAGAAATAACAAACACGCATAACGTTACTTTTATATATTTGTCTTAAGCGCAGTCGTGGATGATGTTCCCAACACTGAAGTCTCTCTGTTCTTCTGCCACGACGCTGTGAAACAGTTTGCAGTGCAGTTTCCCCGGTTCAGGCTCCGTGAAAGCAGCTTTGGAGAAAACCAATTGGTCGCCGTGGTGAACCACCACTCCGTACGCCTGACACAACCGGGCCGCGGGCGCCGTGTCTAAAGACAAGAGCTGAGCCAGTCGGTCAAGAGGGAAGCGGCAGTTGCGGCTGCTGTACCCGTGGCTGTATATCAGCAGCAGGTCGCGAGCGCACGTCGCCAAGTGGCGGTGCAGAGCGCAGCTCTGGAGGAAGTTCAACCTCCGGGCCAATCGGAGCACCCGGACGGGGTTTCGCTCCAGAAAGGCTCGGTTGATGGAAAGAGCGAGTGTGACGGCGGGAGAGCTGCGGAGCCGCTCGGGGAGCTCCATGATGTGCTGCGCGGCACGGGCTGAACCTGGGGGAGGAGAGGGGAACGGGAAAAAAAAGGTCAACGGCAAACAAACATGAGGAAATGGAAAAAAAGGTTGAAGGCAGAGAGAGCCACAGATACAATTCTGACTCCAGTACATATGCCTTTGAAGATGAGGTCTACAACATATATTAACCTACTGTGGAACCCATTGAATGCAGTTACAGTTTCTGCCATTGACAACAACGTACTCTGCTCAACAGATGCATGCAACTACACCGCCAAAAGGGTCAAACTTGTATTAAACAATGACAAACCCAAGTTGTACAGCAGACCAAGAGCTTGCATCTCTTCCTGGTTGGGATGCGGTCCTGTTCCAGTCGCGTAACAATCCAACAGCCAGCTCAGATTCTCCTGTAGGTGCGTGTCGTTAATGCGTGGGTCGTAGCGCCGCAGGGGCTCGCCACAAAGACGATAAGAGGCGTAGGTGAGGAAACGCACTGACCGCTCTAGAATGGCCACACAGTTCAAACCGGACACCCTCTGGATGATCATGTCCTGTTTCACGCTGCGCAGACGGTCAAAGACAAAGCTGTACACCTGGAAAACAACATACAGTAATGTTAATATATGAATATATGTTTATTTATTGTTCAACATTACAGTGTTCTCCTGACACATGAGCCGCATCCGAATCAAACTTAACAGCCAGAATTGTAACTGTCCCATCTTAGTTTTTCTGCTAAAGATATTTATGTGAACTCTATGGCTCTATAGATGGTGAAAATGTTGTTTGTTTGTTTACAAAACCCACAGCTTGTGTCATGAGAATCAGTGGTGCGCTGTGTGTCCAAATGCCAAACAGTTACTCATTGCAATACGATTATTTGGTGCCTTTGGGGGGGGGGGGGCACTCCAGATTATGTGAAAATTAAAAATGTATATATTTTAAATTAGCATCATTTCCAAAATGCTTTTGGCAGTTGGCATTTGATAAATATCCAATCAAATATAAGTGTGAGTTCATAAATTAAATTTGATATATTCTAAATAACAAATTCGACACTGGTGGACCATCGCTGTGCATTACTTTTTTTTCTGGTTAGGGGGTAATTGGGCTGAAAAAATATTTTTTACAGAGGGTAGCGTCACTGAAAAAAGGTTGGGGAACCACTGCTCCGAAGAATAGATCTGGAGTCCTGGACATATACTGTATGTTGTTTTCGAGGATGCTTATGTGAAGCTGTGCCAACTGTGTGTGTGTGTTACAGTAAAGTAAAACGTAATGTTTCAAACTGCCATCAAATGTGTGTGTACATGATGCCAAAAGCTCCAATTCCATTAATACGTGTTTCAAGTTTTTCTTGACCGAACTCTGACACCAGTGAAAACTGCGTGACTGGGGAAACACCACTGGCCTCTGTCCAAGGCTGCAGATGCGAGGAGGCAGCGATGTCATCGATGAGATAACACACAGTTTTCAGTAACACTGCAGGTGGACGAAGGTCAGCGGGGTTTGTCGAGTCTTTCCCGGCTGCCGGTCTGGAATACTCTTTGACGGCACGGAGGGGGTCCCCTCTGGGCTTTCGAACTCTTTCTGTGCCTGCCAACACCTCAAAGTGGTGAAGGAGGTTCTGCAGCTGACGGTCCCGCAGCTCTCGAGCGGGGCACATGGTCTGGCAGGTCCCCTTGGGCGCCGTTTCTTTCCCACGCTGCTGGTGTTTCTCATCACTCTCCCCGTCTCCCATCTGCGCTCGGCCTCGGTCTCCCCATTGTTCATTGGTCCTCCGTCTCTGTTCTCCTCTTCCTGCAGCATCCCTCTTCTCAGAGCTGCTTGAGGGAAACGGATTGGTTGTTAGCTGAACATGTAGTTAGTCAAATAGGAATCAGATGCAATGAGCATACACTAGAATGGCTTCTCCTCTTGCGATGCCTCGCTCTCGTTTACCTCAGTTCTGCTCTGACTGAAGTTACATTTCTCTGTGGAGTTATAGTTACTTGTGTAACACAATATAGCTCACGGCTTCCATTATTTTACAGCATGCAAAGTGAGTCTACTGTATCGTATGCGTGTACCACAACCCATCAATCTTTGCAGTTCTGATCGCATTTAGCTGCATTTTTTTCATAATGGCTGTCATTCTAGCTTTCATTGAAATCAGTTTGTTTGCTGCTTTTTCCAGTAGGGGCGAGATCCCCCTAGCGACGCTGGCACTCAGTGGCACCTCAGTGGCAAGTCTGTGGCAAGTGCCGCTCGGTGCCAGTACTCAGCGACAACTCACTGGCACCTCACTGGCAACTCACTGGCACCTCACTGGCACCTCACTGGCAACTCACTGGCACCTCAGTGGCAAGTCTGTGGCAAGTGCCGCTCGGTGCCAGTACTCAGCGACAACTCACTGGCACCTCACTGGCAACTCACTGGCACCTCACTGGCACCTCACTGGCAACTCACTGGCACCTCAGTGGCAAGTCTGTGGCAAGTGCCGCTCGGTGCCAGTACTCAGCGACAACTCACTGGCACCTCACTGGCAACTCACTGGCACCTCACTGGCACCTCACTGGCAACTCACTGGCACCTCAGTGGCAAGTCTGTGGCAAGTGCCGCTCGGTGCCAGTACTCAGCGACAACTCACTGGCACCTCACTGGCAACTCACTGGCACCTCACTGGCACCTCACTGGCAACTCACTGGCACCTCAGTGGCAAGTCTGTGGCAAGTGCCGCTCGGTGCCAGTACTCAGCGACAACTCACTNTGAGGTGCCAGTGAGTTGTCGGTGCCAGTGATTGCACTCGCCCTCTCTCGCTTTTTCACTAGTTAGTGCTAAGACACAAAGGACCCACCAGCGCCGTTTCTCCCGATATTAGCTGGTATCTTACCGCTATGACGTAACGTTAGCTAGCGTCACTGGTGACTGTACTACGAGGCTGTCTACATTTAGGTGCGAGCTAGTTAGCTAACAACGGCAGATAAGGCGCGATTTACATCCCTATCATCGAACAATACCCAAGTTAAACGGAGCACGGTGATACGTGACAAGATATAAAACGTTGCTGTGTGTGTCTATTCGGTAAGAAATGCTTCATATGTCAAACAAACCGCCCCCGTGTACTCACACGCGACGATTTGCTTTCCTGAGGTTCATCGGTCGTCGCGTCGCCTTCCAGGTTCAGCCAATAACTTGTTCGCTTGTTGTTTTGATATGACGTCACATCCGGAATAAGCAGCTGAGTTAAACGAAGTGGAAGTCTGTAAAGGAGCTTTAAATTCAAATATACAAGTCGAAGTATAGTTTAAAAATGTAAGAACATTAGTCGAAACATGCTACTGTTGTTACATTTTAAACTACATATAATAAACATCCATAAAGGAACCAACCAATCCAAACGGGATAGTAATAAAACCTTTGTAAATGCCTACATAGGTGGTATCGGCAAGTTCAATGTTGGGTTTTAGCCCATGGATTATTATCTATAATGGACATGTTGACAAGTGAGAAGTGACATTTCGTGGTGTAAAAACATTCGGTTACATTCAAACAATTAAAGAGCGTTAAATAAAAGATACAGATTTAAATATTAGCTCATGCAGTGTTTATTTACGTAATGTGAGAAAACAAAAGCTGACTAAAAGTTAGATTTTTTAATTCTTGAATTAGCACTGAAAAATGTTCCTTCCATACATTGACATCTTCTCCCATCTTTCCTCTCACCATCCTCCTCTCTCCTCCCTCCTTTCAACTCTATCTTTAAAACGACTTCCTTCCTCCTCTCACATCCCAGCTTACAGCTCCCTCTTCCCTCCTTTCACCTCCCCGTATAGGTTCCTTCTTATAGCTCCCTCCTTACAGCACTCTTTACAGCTCCCTCCTTCCAGCTCCCTTACCCCTCTTCTCACCTCACTCCTTACGGCCGCCTCTTTTGTCCTCCTTCCTCACAGGTCCTTTATGTCAGCTCCCTCCTCTCTCCGCCCTTCTCCCACCTCACAGCCCGCTCATTATAGCTTCCTCCTCCTTCAATTCAGCTACAGGAAGAAAAATCAAGTAAGCACAATAATAAATGATTAAAATTAAAATGAACTCAATAGTGATCATAATTAATAAAAATGTGAATGTGAAGACAATTGAACAACACTTTATTTTATCGACCACTTTTAAATAATTTTGGTAGTTTTTTAAATAATAGTAAACCAACTTGTTTCAATCAAATCAAAACCTATCCACTCAAGATTATGGATAAAGCTTATTTGGACTAGAATCTACTGAACTCCACACTGCTGACACCAAATCTGTAAATCAATTTGTGATCGCCGTCCGTTGTATATTAAGCATTCATCTAACATGGATTTAAATTTGCCCACAGCTTCTCAGAGCCGATTTGATTCCCCAGAAGCAAGACTCCATTTAGATATATATATATTTTAATTTATGTAAAGTGTCGTTGCTTCTCTTTTAAAAACCCATGTGGACTCTTTGATTTCTTGTTTCTTTTATTAGCAATTTACCATCAATAAAGGTAAAAAAGTATCAGTCATTATTTATCATATACAATATATCATAACACAGCTGCAAAGCAGACAGAAATCAGGACAGTACACATAAAAACAAGACACAAAAGGTACAAATATATGTAGACTTGGGGGAATGATCCAAAGTGCATGTACTGTGTCCCCACTGGTATCCTTCACTTTTTGGGACAGAAGAGCTGGCTGGTCCTCGCAGTGCCAAGCTGTTCCTCCTCCGTGGCCTGATGGGCGTGGACTGCATGGCGGCCGACCAATGACGACAACTCCAGCAGGTCAGACAATGTACTGATGAGATGGAAAACAACAACGTTTGAGTACAATGTCAGGGTGCATTCTGTATTCACCTTTTTGTTTCCAGAGCCGCTTTCGACTTAATTAATTCTCAGTCGACTAACACTCGGATAGGCAATGATTTAAAATCCACAGATCTATAAAACTGAGTTTCTCCACAAAGAATCAGAGGAAACACTTTAATTTGTGTTCACCAGAGATGTGCTCAAACATTTCTTGGAACTTAATCATACAGAGTATGAAAAAGCAGTAAAAAAATAACTAATTGAGAAAAGTAATCTCATTCGACGAAGACCAAAACAGCAGCCATACTTGTTTCCACTGCTGTGATCCTGAAATGTCCCCCCTTTGGGACTAATAAAGGAATATCTTATCTAATCTAATCTAATAAATACCAATTGAGAATCTCTTTAAAGGAGACTTCGTCATGAACAGTTATGACAAAGCAGTCATGGCACATCATGTGAAATATTCTGGGACGGCACTGTGTGTCTGTGATGTCCATGACCACCACTGAAGTGATGTGGGATTAAATGAAGAAAACACAAGATAGACAGAAAAATAATAGATAATTGATAAAAATGTTGACAAATAGATGATGCATTCACAGCACCAGCAGGTTCTCTGGATATGTGCCCACCCTGACAGCTGCTGACGGATGGTCTTTGATGTTGTTTTTATGTCCCGAAGGCACTCTAGAGAAATGGTGTTGCCCTCATGGTCTCCCTCTGTGCACTCCATCAGCAACGTCTCACTCACCTTCAGGCAAGCCTGAGCCTTATCTGAAATGAGTAGATATTAGTGGATTTGATTACAATAATGTCCACTTGGGGATACAGGAGCACACATAGACACTAGGTAAATGATCCACATCGTTACAATATTAATTTATTTTATGAGGACCCTGAAAACTAACCGCTTACTCTGACCAACATTCTTACAGCCCACCAATATCTGGCTGTTTTACTCTTTTACATTATTTACTGACAATTATTCATCCATTTAATCATTCATGTGGAATATGTCAACAATAAATAATCTGTGCCAGCCACTGTGCAATATAAAGAACAATTTAGTCCAAATATATTATATTTTAGTTCATTTAAAAAAATGTTTTTTACTTATATAATATACCTTTACTATGCAATTATTTATTTATTATACTTTAGATCTTATTGTTTGTTTGCCGTAATCCTGCAAATGTTCCCGCTGTGGGACTCTTGGATTATTTTATTTAATCTTATTTTACAGATTCATGTATTTGTTTTCATCTCATTGAAGTGGACAAGAAGCGGCTGGAGATATCAAATACGTCCCTGCACTAAATAAAATTAATCAATTAAAGAATAAATATTTAATATAGTTTTTTAAAGTTATTTTTTCATGACAGGGACAATATGATCAAAACATTGAAGCAGATTAGCATAATTTTGGAAAATAAATTCATTCAAGGTCAACAGTGTTGTTTTTGTGCAACTTTAACTTTTTTTATCGACTTATAAACAAAGTAACAACAACAACAACCTAGGAATTCCCTTCTGTCCCCGTCAATGTAGAAGTTCTTGACGGGCAGCTCATGTCGCGTGGCATCAACAGCTGTGGCGAAAGTCTTGTAGTCATTTGTGAATTGCTTGGCAGTTTCCACAACAGGAGTCAGTGCAGCGATCTGATGGAAGATTACAATATTATTAAAACACACACAAACACAGACACTTTCTTTACATTATAAAATACAATAAAAAAAACGTGATGCCATCTATTCACCAGCTGTTTTTACCTAATTGTCAATCAGCACAGACGAGACCCATTAAGCCTTAATGAGTATGAGTATGCAAGAGTAGCAACGTGTCGCCAGTGATAAATGTCACAATTTGCGTTAAGATACTCCAGATTGACTTTTTTAATATATATATTACGTAAGAAACATTTTCAACCTCTAAGTTTGATGGTGCTTGGTGAGGAGGCAATATTTACATTACCAAAAAAATGAATGTCCTTTTATTCGGCTATTTCAAAATGCATTAACATTTTGGTAATTACCTTTTTAAAAGACAGACCACATTTAAAAAGAGGTAATTACAAAGGAAGCGATTTCCTTACCTGTAAATCCAGAATCTCATTCGCTAGTCTGTCCTTCTCCGCGAGGAGGTACCGACGTTTCTTCTCCTGAACCTCATTATGCAGCGCCTCTTCTTCCTCCATCACCTCCATGATCCAGGCCTCTGCCTCAGCCTCAGCCTTTGCAGTATTGCTCTCCATCTACATCAAAGTGATAGAGCCAGATCAATCACATGGGACTCTGACTGTTTATTCCCCACAGAACATCGTGGACAAGTCGCTGAAAACTACAAAGATTACATGTTATTGTACACTGCAGATGTATTAAAAGCAATTTCCAGCATTTTAGATACACGTATACGTTAAGACTCACTCACCTTAGCTGTGAGGTAGGCCAGTAGGAATGCCTGCGCCTCAATGTTCCCCTTATTAATCTCTGTATTTCTCTCTGGCTCTACTGCTTTTTCCAAAATAGTTTTTGCTTTTTCCAAAATAGTTTTTTCTTAAAGAGAAAAAAAAATCTATTATTTGACACTCTTTTGTAAATAACTTCCAGAATTGTTAGAGTTTAAATCACTTTACCATTAATGACTGAAATATCAAAATTTGGTCGAAAGCCGGGTCCATCTGAGAAAGTGGATTGCAGAATACTTTTCCCAAGAACCAAAGGCTCAGCTTCCTGTGACATCATTGCTGTAAGGACAACAACATGAAAATATGCAAAAATTATCCATAGGTCTAAATTTGAGAAAGTTCCAGAATCAATCAAGAGTTATTGTGAAATAAGTTATGAAGAAGAATATCTTTGCAATGCTTGGTTTGACTAAACTAGAATAATTCACATGTATCAACAGCCTAAATTACATCTAAATCTAAAAACTCTTTAAAGCAGTTTAAGTGATTGGAAGATAAAATGATTGGTTCTAGAACACACTACAATAACGATAGTCACTCATTTGATTTGAATTTTCATTATGAAAATGAGAAACGTTTCATCTTTCATGAGCAACTATGCGAGTAGTAGTCATCACCCTCGGAATTACTTACATGTTGCTGGGGCCTGTGGGGGCATGGAGCGTCTTGGTGGAGTACCCACCCTCGATTTGACACCACCGGGTTTTGGTGAGGAAGGTCTCAGCGGAGCAGCAATAGACTCGTTGGTCAGTGAATTACTCTGTAAATGGTTATTACAGTGCAATGAGATACAAATGTATAACAGAAAAAAATGTGACAACAGGCAGACACCGGAACTGCATTGACAGAACGGAGGCAAAATATAACTTATTATTAAAACATCTCCCAGAGTATTGGCATGTCTATATCCTAACGGAGTTGGATAGCTACGAGTGAAACACATCATATGTTATATGGGGGGGAAAGGGTATTACCTTTGATAGAGATGCCTTCTCAGCAGACTGCATGTACCGAGACTTGACAAAAGTTACACTTGCTAAATATTAAAGAAAAGACATAAACAAAGCTTAGTTAAACGTATCTTAACATATCTTATATCATTGACATATCAGCAACACATGTTTTCTCAAAAAAAGGAAAAAATACGTTGTCCTTTGAGAAAAGACGCGAGTTAAAACGAGCACATGATGTGCCATGTCTGATACGTAACAGCACTTTACTTCAACTAACACATAGCGGTTATTACCTGAACATGTAACGCTACCAATACTTACGTTTAACAGTTTTCTTCCCAGTCACGGTGGTGTCAAGTTTACTCGCATTGCTCTCACTTTTTGGACTGAAAACAAACCACAAAAAGGAAGTCAAATAAAAAACTATGTAAGCACGGAGAGGAATCAACCAACTTTGATTTAGAAAACGAGCAATACCGAAAACGTTGCTAGCAAGTTAGCTCACAGTATCTACCGATAAGTGACTTTATCGTTTCAATTTACAAGAACATAAAAGCTTGTACACGCATCTGCTTTTCCCGGCCGACTTATTAGCAACTTGTCTGATCCAGCAGCGGGAAAATGTGACGTTTCTGCTCATTAAAACCACATAACTCAAATAGCTTAGCCTGACCTGCTTGAGAGATTAACTGTTTTTTTAATTAACTGGTTGTTTGCGTGCGTGAGGCAGATGTGTCGTAGAGTGGCCTCTCAGGACCCATGTCGACTAACTAGGAAACACACATTTCCATCGCAAGTGATATGTTCATCATGGAGACGGATACCGTTACGTTACGTCGTCCTACATTTACACTGGCCACTAATCTACGAATTACACGACCATTGGTATAAAAAAAGAAGAAAGGATCTACCTTTTAGTGTCGGTGGAGGAACTTTTTAAACTAGGGTTTGTTAACATTGTTGATGTTCTTCTCGACGCCATTATGTTTTTGAAGTAAACCGCCGGTGCACCCGTTTTCTTTAACCGGTCGAAACAAGAAGTGAAACATTGGTTCTTCTTCTTCTTCTTTTTGTTTTTAGGCGGCTGGCATCCAAACTGGTGCATTACCGCCACCTACTGCCTTTCTTTGTGCGCTAGAAATAGCAAGCCCTTTATCCCCTCAAAATGAAAAGAAATTAAAAATAAAATAAAATAAATTAAACTAAGAAGGGAGCCCTGTCAACTTCAGTGCCCTAAATTCTTCTCTTCAACCCTGTCTCCTTCAAATACTGCAGCACCCTTCCTGCCCCCAAGGATAATGCATCCCTCAATTGCACCCCTCCTACTGCACAGCAAAATCCACAGTGTCAATTCAACACCAATAGAGTTAAATTCAACACTTTGAAAGTGTCTATATTGGTCCACCCCATTTTGAGTTAAAACTACACTTTTAAAAGTGTTAAAAGAGCAACACTGTGATAGAGTTGAAGCAACTCTCTCAATAGTTGACATTTAACACCAGTCAACACAGGCCAGTGTTGAATTTACAGAACACTAGTGTGCAGTGTCAGAATTTAACACTATCTGTATATTGTTTTAACACCGACTAGAGTTGCTGAGCTATGTAACACTATAGGGGATTTAAAATTAAACTCTATTTTACTCTTGTAGAGTTGATTTATATATATATTTTAACACTGTCGGGAGTTCTAATCCTCAATGCTATATATGGTACAATTTTACTTTGGAATTCAGTATACTCCTAGTATTTAATTACAAAGAAGAAAATCAATACAAAAGTTTGTTCAAATAAAATTGTATTTTCAAGCCCACCACAAACAGCATTTGCATGACAATAACATTTCTTAAATGGCAGCCTCAATAGTACAGGTCACACAAAACAATAGCACGGGTCACACAACATGGCACAATGTATATTTTTTCATCCATCTCATTAGATAACTGTTTATCATAGGGTCTATAATCAATCAACTCATCAATAGAAACAACATAAAATGAATCATCCCTCTCCTTGA
>NW_026613405.1:14498-14741 GCF_029220125.1 Pseudoliparis swirei
GTAGTAGTAGTAGTAGTAGTAGTAGTAGTAGTAGTAGTAGTAGTAGTAGTTGTAGTAGTAGTAGTAGTAGTAGTAGTAGTTGTAGAAGTCGTAGTAGTAGTAGTAGTAGTAGTAGTAGTAGTAGTAGTAGTAGTAGTTGTTGTAGTAGTAGTGGTTGTAGTAGTAGTAGTATTAGTAGTAGTTGTAGTAGTAGTAGTAGTAGTAGTAGTAGTTGTTGTAGTAGTAGTAGTAGTGGTTGTAGTA
>NW_026613406.1:0-6861 GCF_029220125.1 Pseudoliparis swirei
TGTGTTTGTGTGCGAGATAACAAGTCACAGTATAAGATTAATAAGTGCAGCCGTTTACGCTCCCATTAGGTCATTATCATCACAGCACATTCTAAACAAGGAGAAAAAAGAAATGCCCTCTTTACCCTCCCTGAGGGAAGTACATGGAAAAAAGAGAATGAAAGGAAAATCTCCTTCATCTCGGTAGGCAACCCAAATCCTCACTGAAGCCGCAGCCAAAAACTAAATTAAAAAGATTGGAGTGTTGTAGTTTAACAGCCGCAGCGCTGTGCTGAGAGGGGACTGCTCTGCCAATAGGAAGGATCCAACCAATTTAAAACACACACACACACACACACGATTCCAGCTAAAATAGTAGCGGTGCAACATCAGATTATATAACTCGTTTCCTACTCCAAAATGATGATTTGAAAAAAAATCTATTTACTAATGTTACAACAGTTTTTGGGCAACATCTCTTTGTTCACTGCTATTTTTCCGTTGCACAAAGGTTTTTCTTATCTTAGCTTGTAACTGATCTATACATCAGTGGAAATGATTCCTTCCCCTTTATTAACCAGTGCAGGAACATACATTGACATCTTTTACTTAAAGTTTAAAAGAATTTAGTAAAATACTCCCACTTCAGTAAAAGCCCTGCATTCAGAATTGAACTTAAGTACGACAGAATGATCCCTGTCAGGGTATTATAATCAAATTATTATTATTATTGATGAATTACTGTGTAGCTAGTTTAAATTTTTTGGGTTGATTTGGCTACTTAAATCTACACCAATGCATCAACTTATATAAGATAATCATATATCTATGCAGAATATTGATCATCAAAACAGTAACTATTTAGAAACACTCAAGAAAAATACCATTGTGTTATTATTTTTTGCGCTGGTTGCAACTTATAACTCCTTAATAAAGGCTCGTATTTCACAATGACACTGGGTTCATTCAGCTCAATTTACAAGTGCACAGAGTCGAGTACTATTTTCAGGGTGTCCCTGTGGGAAAGAGTGCAGGAAGGAGCTCATTCCTGGGGTCAGAGGTTAAAAGTGCCATTCATGGGCTCCACAGATCTATAGAGGCATTTAACACGTCCCAGACCCTGGAGTCTGTGTAGGGAAGTGAGACAAAACCGTTTGTTTCAGCTAATGGGATACTGGATCCACAACGAGCACCGGAAGCCCCTCCGCTGATGAAGTCGCGCACCGTAGCTGCAGCCTCGGAGAGCCAATCACACGGCATGAGCAAAGACCTGAGAATGGAGGCGCAAACAGCTGTGATTTAAGTGAGGGATGACGATCCTCTGCAGTGACACAACCTCATTTGGTCTCCTGGTGGCCTGCATACCTCAGCTTCCAGCAGGCAAAATACCCCCCAGGGATCCTAAAATACACGGCAGGAGGCTAGGCCTCGGCCGGCCAGCAGCCGGGGAGAGGGGAGAGAGGAAGGGCCAGGGGCAGCACTGCAAGCCTGGACAAGCGAGTCAGCGCCAGTCAGACTGACAACACAGCAGGAATGTTAACCTCCGACAAGCTTTTTCAGTGCGTCTGTCCACATGAAAAATCACAGTTCCCAAGCAGTGATCCCCAAACGTCAACAGGCTGAACGTTAAATCACTGTGCGGGTTGTGTTGTTTTTAGCCATACTTCCTCCGATCACTTCTAAATGAGTAATGGGGATGATTTAGGATCCTTGTTCAGGCCATGAGGGTCATGGAGGCCATTTGATGTTCACATGTTCAAGATGTGACTGACACTCTCTGGCCACATGGAGTCACTGCACCAGACATGCTCACCAACAGGGGGCGCAGTTTGGTATTTATCGAGAGGAAAAGTCATACACGGCTCCCACTGCATGCACAGGACTCAAGAGTGTTATGCCAAAACAATTAATGGAAACTTTAGGAGTCTTTATACTTTCGTCTTTAATTCCTTTCTTGTGAGTGTGTGCACTATTAAAAACAGACACTCTGAATGCGCTTACAGCCATTTTAATGAGAACAACATCGTACTTCATCATCAGCAACACAACGCACATCACCACCCGATGGACATTTTTGGACTAAACCACCAACACATTCAGATTCATAAACAACAAACAGGACTGATGACATGAGTGATGAACTAACATCTAATGGCACAAAGCTCTGAACCTCTTCAAGATGAATGTCTCCAAAACATGAAGGTGAGAAATTAAACTGATGCTTGGAATCGGTTTCGAAATTTGTATTAATACTACATTTTAGTAAATTGCTTATTTAGCATTCACAAGCATTATATAAACATTTAATGAATGGCTCATGACACTATATTGCACTTTAAACAGGTAATTAACAATAATATAGTAAATATAATAACATGTCTTCATGGAAGTCAGAATTGTTACACGTAAAAATATCCTGATAGCAACAGTATAGTGTTACAACACATTTTATTAACATTTATATTGTGCTTATAAATGCCAACTAGAGGCAGTTAAAGTCACGTTTTAGCACACAAGAAGTCAAAATATTTACAGATTCAATTAACTCAATATAGTGTTGAAACCGTGGCTAACATACATGAGATGCCGGACGGTTTATGAACTCTTTAAGATGTATGCTTGGGGAAAAGAATGTTCTATAAAAGATGATCTCTGGTGCGGACGCGTATTGAATGACTCGTAGGGTTTAAACGATTAAGGCTCAGCCTCCGCTCTCTGGCTATTAAGACTTATGTTGCTGCTCGCAAAAACAAGAAGCTCTTCACCTCGATTTATGTTCCCGGAAAGAAAAAAAAAAAAGAAAGGCATACAGATGCTTCAAACTACATTTTTAACTCCCATCAGCTCGTTTAGAGGAGGATTTCTCAAAAGTGCAAATGTTTCCATCGTTTTGGTTCCGCTACGGATCTGCATCTCTGTGCCGATCTATGAGGCCTACGTAGTTACTTCTCTGTAAACACAGGACGGCGACGACGACGACGACGACGCGCTAAGAGTTCGAGATCGGAGACGGTCATCATCATCGAAGTCTGGGGAAGATTCTGATGAAGAGGATCATGCTGATGAAGCTGAAGGAGACCAGGATGAGCATCAGCCACAGCAACCAGTTGACGGACTTCTTGGTGTGCTGCTCCAGGCGCTCGGACTCCGTCTTCAGCTTGTCAAAGTTCATGTCTGCCTGACGCATGGACTGACTCAGAGTCTGGGAGGGAAAGGAACACATAACTGATGATGTAAACAAACAGATCGACGCTGAGCACTCGCACCTACAACTCGGCTCTCGTTTTCAGACACCATTAGAATGTTTTTCTATGGGAACAGAAGCAGACATTTATACACAAAAGTATCCCCGTCCAGTCACATGCCTCATCTTGGTGAGCGTGACGTATAAATTCGGGCGTGGTTACCACTTTTCAAACATTCTGACTTAACGATGATCCACGTAGGATCAAAACATAGTAATTCACACATGTTGGTGTGCACCCGTTAACTTTGTGCTTACTGATGCTGTTCTGAGATACTTGCAGTTAGTTGATGCGCACATAATTTAATTTCTTCAATAATTATTTATTATAATTAATTATTTATTATTTCTCACACTGTCAGCCAGTCAAATAAGTGTAGAACAAAGTGTCAACATCAGTTCCTCATTGGCTGACTGACCACTGGCTCATCACACAGTGGGCGTTAACCATTCGTTGAATGTTACGACTACTCCCATAAACACAAATGTAATCCATGGCTCTGATGAACTTTGGTCTACAAATTAAATGTCAGCAAAAACAGACGCATTTCTGTATTAAACCTTTTTCTAAGTAATTATTTTGGCTGGTGCAAGGGTTACATCTTAGTAACCCTGACGTGGTCAACACCGTCTGAAGGAGCGCACCTGGTTGTCCTGTTTGATGATGTTCTGTGCGGCCAGCGTGTTGTTCTTCAGGTTCCGGGCCAGGTTGAGCATGTCATCGGCCAGCTTCTCCTGCAGGTTGTGCTGGTGGTGCAGGACGGCCTCCAGCTCGGCAGCAGACTGGCGCTCATCCAGAGGAAGACCTCTGCACAAGGCAAGACACCGGTTACATTTCACTGTCGGCACAGCCACTACTAAATGTGATGCAACCTCCAAGGTTGCCATCTTGTAAAAGCATGAAGCAACGAGGAGTGATTTACGATCAACAGATCTGGAAATAACTCAAAGCTTTTCAGAAGCTACCATTGTTTGTTGCAGTCTTGAATAAATACATAAATACAGTTAATTATTTTTCCTGTTTTCCTCTTTAAAATTGTAATCCGATTGAAACATACACACAAAAAATGAAAATAGTTGTTATTTGATCACTGTATACCATATTGTTCATTATCAATAAAGTATATATTAAAAATAAAATTCAGTGTAATGGACTTTAGATCTTGGAGACGATGACATGTGCAGCTTTACCTCCTGTTTCGCAAGTCTGATTCCGATGTGCCTATGGAAAGGAAAGGAGAACGTCACCTTTCTAGAATATCACTCTCAAATCAGATGATTAGAAGTAGAATTGTTTAGTCTAGATACTTTGGAATCAGAAAAGATATTTCTTACCTTTGCCTGCCAGTCCCTGTCATGACACAAAAGAAGACTATTTATTTATTTGACTGAATGAAGTCTTAAATATTTGTTTTCTCACTCTAGTTTTTCTCTCAAAAATTCAAATATTTCATTTGAAGGCGAAAATACAGTCCAGCCCAGGGGTGAAATGTCCAACTTTTAAATGGTAAACAAATTGCAAACGGAGTACCAGATGAAGGTGGAATACGTAGTGAGCAAAACAATGCGGACGTCATGCATCAGCTGTTATTTCCACAGTGTGTACATCTCAGGAGTGAACATATTATCTCCATTAATCAGGAGTCTACATCTCAACCTACCGTGCCGAGCAGCTCGTCCCTCATCTCTCCGGTACACCGGGCCTTCGTCTGCATGTGGACAGTTTTTGAGACAGGCATCCTCTCAGTGGCTATGGTGGGTGTTCGCCCAGGGGCGAGGAACTGGTTAGCCAGAGCCTTTTCCATTGGTGAAGACTGATGAGAACATCAGAGAGGTGAGATCAGAAAAAAAGTCTCAACAGGAAATGTACGTTTCATGTTTTCTCAAGTTTGTTAGNTAACAGATAAGTAAATACAGAGTATTTTAAAACACTCATAAATATCCAAGTGACCAACACACATTCAGCATAATCTGGAAGATGGCAATCATTTTCAAAATGCTGTTTGTAAAATGTTGTCACTGACCAGTTTCTCAGCCTGAAGAAGTCCTTTCAGAAAATCTACTTTTCTTGAATAGTCAGTCAGTATTTCTGCAGTTGGTTTGCTTTAAAAAAATCAAATAAAAAAAGTTGTTATTTACAAGCGTTACACATTAGCAATGATAAAAGCAACATTAAGGTACACCAGAGAGATGATACCTCAGGCTTTTCCTCAGAGCCACCAGCATCTCCTCCAGGGCTCCAACATACTAGAGGACAGAACACACGGAAAGCAGTGATTGTACACAGGGGACATCCGTTTGGATGATTGTATAGTTTGAAACCGACAGACACTCAGCCAACACCGTACAGTACAATACAAAAGCCCTGCAATAAAACTAATAAGGTTATATGGTCAGTTTTTGTGGAACTGTTTTAGGGAGCACCTCCAAAATGTTAAAGTCAGGTTTAATCAACACCTCGCTGTCAGAGTTTCCACTAACCCGGAACACTATAACCTCCATAAAGAGAGCCCGTGTTGCAGGACTGTGGACCTCGTTCGTGTTAACGAACTGTGACAAACTGCAGACTTAAACCGGGATATGAGGTGGTGGTCGAAGCTCCGTGTGATATTAACGCGACCGTTAAGGTAACCGTGAACCAACGTATCAACTGAAATACCACAGAGATGTTCGCCAACAAGTCAACTGCAACACGAGCTCAATGTGTCCGGTGTGTAACGCGAGTCGGAGCGGTGCCGTCTCTCGCAGCCCGACAGCGGGCGACGTGGCGACGTGGCTCACCGACTCGGCGGCTCGCCGCTGCAGCGCACAACAACAACAACAACAGGGACGCTGACTCCAACGTGAGCGGCTGAAGGTCAAAGCGGCCCGACACGAGGATCCGAGGGGTGACATCGTCTTACCTTTTCTAGCCTCCATTCGGTTTCCCCTCGTTTCTCAGAAGCTATAGATTCACAGCGGGACAATAAACGGATAAAATTGATTTCTAATCTTGAAGCCATGTTTGCAGCTGACGCAGCGTCGCAGCCTTATGACGTCACCAGCTCAGCGATGAGCGTCGCGGCGAAGCGTCCAACCGGTAAGGTCGATGGTCCAACCAGCAATGTTTACAACATATTACAGACCTGCAAACTTGTCACCTTTCGGCGAAATTCGACGTTTTGAAATCAAAATAGGTCTGTCTCTTATACACATCTAGATGTGTATAAGAGACAGGGCTAGAAAAGAACGAAATAACAAGAACAGTATTCATAATAAAGCTATAGCTTGTGTAAATATTAGGATATAGTATAGATTATTTACATTCAAGATTTACTTGGATTGTTACATCTAGCCAATTATACTAATAGTCAGAATTGCTTAAAATATATATATATTTTACAATATATATATATATATAATAGTTAATTATTAGTTATAATATAATTATATATATTATATATAATATATAATGTGTGTAAGTAAAGGCAGATACACAAGCCTATATGTAAGGGGAAGGCATAATTACACGTTGCATCTTACAATATAATAGTTGCACACACAATGCCACAAGATAAGCATAAGTGGGCGGGAAAGGGTTGTACATGTCCAGGAAATATACATCAATAAAACTAATAAAGGTACTATTGGATAATGTG
>NW_026613406.1:7427-9224 GCF_029220125.1 Pseudoliparis swirei
TAATAATCATTTTAAGAACAAAAGGTCCTCCGCTCTGACTGAGTCAGTGATCGGGCCCTATAATGATAGTAATAACAAATCTACATTGTGATTATATATAATATGGTTAAAGTCATTCATGAACCAACCTCCCTTTCTTTGGCCTGAACACACCTTCAAGGACTCGTGGGCTCTGCTGAGCCTCGACTCTGTTCCTTGAGTCTGTTCTGCCTCTACCTGGTTGTCACGATACTAACATTATAACTTCTATACGATACCTGGCATACATATTAGGATACCAGATACGAGCACAAAGAGTTTATTATTTATTCACATTAACGTTAAACCAGTTTGACAGAAGGTTAAGATTCATAACTTAATATTTTACTTAAACTTTAACGTTGAACTATAGTGCCGTCTTTTTACTTTTGACCAAATTGTTTGCAATTACATATGTAATATAACTATATATATTTACACAAATATATATGTATATAACATATTTATTATATATACATATTTATAAACAATATATATGTTTTTATTTTTTACACAATATATATACAATTATATGCATGTACATATATGAATGCATGTATATACACATATTCAGATATATACATGACTGTGCATAAATGTGTATGCATGTACATACTTATATGTACATACATAATTGTATATATTCATATATACACGTCCCATCAAAGATGTTTTATTGCGAAGAGCACCACTTCACAAAGGTGACGCAGGTATGTGTTACACCACAGCGCTCTACTTACCTTTGAGACGACTTCACCAGGTTGACGTTAACATTTAACACCCAAATTTAAGCCTGACTTAATATAACAGAACCCCCCCCCCAATAAACTATTGTGAGTGAATGAATTGTAACTGCTTTACATGGGGAACATTTGACCTCAGACTGATTGTCAAATTGAAAGGATGAAGCTCTTCAAGACAAATACGATCATCCTGTGACTATTTCTTTTGATTCAACAAAGACGTTTAACAATTTCAATAACACCATTTGTGTTCCTACAATGTTTAAAGTATTTACCGTTTTAAAGTGCAAAAAAGTGTCGCTGGTTGAAGAAAAAAGAAAAAACTACCAGATTGAAGAACACTCAGGCGCTACTCAGAAGCTTAAGTATATAAATTAAAGAACATTAATTCATTTATGAATGTGTTACTGACTACATTCTCGTCTTTCTTCCTAACACTGGTGTTCACAGGAAACGTGTGTGTCTGTCAACACTTGATGGAAGAGACTTATTTATGGAGAGTTCATGAACGCACACAGCAGCAGATGAAACAAGCATCACGTTCTGTATTGTCATGTTAAGACTAATAATCATTACAGCTCACGTCATTCAGTCCCAACCACACACACTCTCTGTTACACATTACACATCAGGACATCTTCCTCATAGTCCAGACAAACTAACAGACACCATTCAACAGTCAGAGGAACATTAGTATTAGGTTGAAAAATGTGCTTCGGCATAACTTGCTCCTTATGGGACTGTTTACTCTGATTGGCAGGTACGATCCGGCTGACTGACGCCAAGTTCATTTTAGAAAAGGAGGGGAAGGCGAGTTCAAGGACTTGGAGCTTTAAAGACATCGTGGCACGGCTTGTGCATCATGGCTGGGTTTGTGTGTTTGCGGTTTCAAAGGATAAAAGTGGCGTGTGCGGCTCCCATTTCCCTTTGCTCTGTGAGATAATGACTTCTCTGGGGTTTATTGTCCTGTAGATGGAAAGATAATGTTGACCAATGCAACTGTTTAGACGAGGCACCAATACAACAGTCACAATGT
>NW_026613407.1:0-4670 GCF_029220125.1 Pseudoliparis swirei
GCACCGGTACAGGGGTGGTGTATGCCATGCAGAGCCAACCGTCTGCAGGTGTTCATTCCAGCTGGTACCTTTGAGTATTCACTTGAGTCACCATCAACTGGAGCTGAAGAATACAAGAACATGAAAAGAATCCAGAGGTGGGCAGTTCGACTGGGGTGAGGCCACCAGACCTCGTGTAGCTCCTCATCTCTGCTTGAAGCTGGCGGCTCAAGAAACAAACAGTGGACAGTTGAGTTGCACTGTGGGTAATGTAGGCGGCAGGTTTTGACAACAAAATACAGAACGACATCCCTTGTTCTGCCTTTAAAAAAACATTTAAACAATTTTTACGTAAAATATTAGAAATGCAAACCTCAATCAGTGCAGTACTGTTAGGAATGCAGATATGAAAGTGCCTTGAGACCAAATGCTGGGACGGATACCAATCTGGCTATGTCATAATGTTCATGACTGGTACACAATGAGAAAGTGATTCTTTTTATAACATGCTTGAACAGACAATAACAAATCATACATTGTATTAAATTACAAATGAGCGACACACAGTCCGTTTTTATTAAATTACACATAAACCTGTCTTGCAGGCTCTCACACCAAGTGCATTGTGGGACCGGCTTCAGCCCCCTGCAACTCTCAACAGGATGCACAAATGTAAAAGAAAGCGATAGAGAATAGAACCTGGACTGACTTGAGGGGATAAGCACAATCTTGTTTAGAGCCACATCAGCAAAATTATACAGTTCTGGCTCTGCTTATCAGTACACACACACACACACACACACACACTCACACACTCACACATGCATAGTTACTAGCTTGTACACATTTTGTGGTAACAGTGCTGTTTGAAGATATATTTTCAGCGGAAGGGCGTCTTCAACAGTTGCGGGTGTTGTTTACACCTCAGGTTGCACTATAGCTTGCTGTGAACTGAATTGTGTTGTTCCTTTCTATTATCTAAATTCTTACTATATGATTTTGGCGATGCACGTCTATTTTCTTTTTTTTACATCTCAGGACTAAAAAGGAGAAGTTGTGTTATGAGATACTGTGGTTTTAACGGGGAAGGCCCGTCGTGCCTCCTTACTGTTGCACGACGAAGGTCCATGCCTCACATTAATGTTGCCTTTGTGTGTCTTTATTTACGCTCTCCATGTCTTGCTCTGAACGGAGAAACCACGCGACCTCCAGGAGACCTGCTGAGTAAAACCACAGTGTTTGTTCTGGACAAAGAGGGAAGATGACGGATGAAACCCACTCGCAATTCTTTCAACTATTTCCTCGAGAAACATCCGGGTAGTTAGTTTAATGTTCTCAAATGTTTCTTTCAACCTTTTTTCAGACCGCACTAGCAGGCCTTTGAAGCATTTGATGAATGAAAAGTATAGTGCATATAATTAGAGCCTACTTTGCTGAAAGCTTGAAATATATAGTCATAAGTCTTTAAAACAATCCACTTTGAAGGGAAGACGTGTTCAGCCTGGAGTTCTGATGTTGTGGTCTCTTGGTTTTGGGGACTGACATCACTCGCTATGCTGGTTCTCAGTGTATTAAGTGTCATGGTCTCAATGCCACTGCCTGTGGCTGCATGGTTGGAGGTTTGATCGCCTCAACTGTGCCATGCATGGTGACAATATGAGTGTGGAGTTTGTGACTTGCGAACCCAAACCAGCAACAACCGCTGTGTGATGAAACGTATACATGAAACCCTCTATCGGCAGGGAGGGGCACTTTCCATTGGACTGGGGGTTCCTGTTTCTCTACTTTCTGAGAAGTATTGAGAAAAACAACATGAACTCTAATTTGAGGCGAGAAGTGAGATTCTTGCCACATATCCTTCAAACAATGTGTATTGTACAAAACGTTTACAACCCGTCGGACACGTGTGTTGAAAAGGCCTTTCCTGTGTAAGTCATCGTAGGGCAGCTTGAGCAATATGATTGGATGTGAAATCCATATGGGGTACCGGAAAGACATGGTGATCTTGATGCACAAGAAAAGTGGTGCAGTGCGTGTGTGTGTGTGTGTGTGTGTGTGTGTGTGTGTGTGTGTGTGTGTGTGTGTGTGTGTGTGTGTGTGTGTGTGTGTGTGTGTGTGTATGTGTTTGTGTTATGGGTGTGGTGTGTGACTGTATCTAACCTTCTTTGGCTTACTTCCCCATCAAATACAAACATCTCCTCCCTCACTCAGCATCCCCACCAGCAGCCAGAGTAAGTACCCACCACTACACAGCATTCACACCACTCTACAGCTATGGTATTAACATGTAATGGACTTCATCAACATATTATTGGAGAGAATTAAAATGCAATACATAAGGTTTTCAACTTATCTTCTCATCTCAACTTAATTCTTGGGGTACAACATGTACAACAAGTACTTTATGTGGAATTGCAAAAAAAAGTGTTTTTATTTCAAACCTTGGTTTGTTTAGTCATTTTTGGTTGATTTATTTGGATTGATGTCACTGATGATGGTTCTAAGGCCAACAAAGGAAAATTATGTTTTGGTCATTTTTGCAACTATCTAACATTCTCCATTCAATGTCGTTTGGGAATGTTATCAACGCATTTATTAGCATTCTTGGGGAAAAAAACACATGTTTTGCATTTCCTTCACGTGGCGATTTAAATGCCCGCTGCAGCTGCTCACTCCTCCTGCGTTAACCACAGCTAGTGGAGTGTTGTACACCAGGGAGGCTTTTAAATAATGCCTTTTAAATTGATTGAAGCACTGTAATGAGGAAGCACACAGTACAGTCGTGAGAGCGAGGGGAATTGCATTCTAATGAGTATTGCATTGAAATAGTTCATTATTCTTCTTTTGCTGTGTTCTCAGGTGTGTGTGTTGTGCACAGGCGGAGCTCCAGTGGTTAGAGTGTGACGATAGCCTGTTTAACAACAGGAGTTCCACACTAATTCCCGTGCAGCTCGTACCGGCCCGGTTCAGCCTGTTCCCACCCACAGCCTCTATTTCGACCCGCAAAGCTGCTGCTGTAATGGCCTTCTTCTCCCTCACCTCCTCCTCCTCCTGCCCCCAACTGTACCACTTACCCAGTTACCCCGGCAACACCACCATATCAAACGCCGCGGGCGAGATCAACCGTGTGATCCTGCGTCATTACAACCACACCGGCCGCCTGCAGAACAGGACCGTCTCAAACCAACAGAACCACATCAGTGCCTCCACGGCCGGCTTCCTCTTCTTCAGTATTTTCATCATCCTGGAGAATCTCGTGGTGCTGCTGGCCGTCGTCTCCCGCATCCGCCACAGCCGACGCTGGGTTTACGTCTGCATTGCCAACATCACACTCAGTGACCTCCTCACTGGCGCTGCCTACCTGGTCAACATCTGTATGTCCGGCAGCCAGACGTTTCGCCTCACCCCTGCTCTGTGGCTCTTCAGGGAAGGCATGATGTTTGTGGCCCTGGCTGCATCCATATTCAGTTTGCTTCTGATTGCTGTGGAGCGTTACACCACCATGATAAAGCCTCTGCCCCAGAAGTCAGCGAGGAAGACCTATCGGATCTACGGCTGGGTGGCACTCTGCTGGATTTTGGCGATGGTGATTGGCTTTCTCCCATTGTTGGGCTGGAACTGTGTGTGCAGCCTGGACGGATGCTCCACCCTTCTCCCTCTCTACTCCAAGAACTACATCTTATTCTCTCTCATCATCTTCTTCTTTATCCTCCTGTCTATCGGCGTGCTCTATGGGACTATCTACCGCCACGTACACAAGAGTGCAAAGCTGGGCCTGCAGCGCAGTCGCAAACGCTCTTTGGATCTGCTGAAAACTGTGATCACTATAGTCGGAGTCTTCCTGCTGTGCTGGGGGCCACTGTTCCTGCTGTTACTGGTGGACTTCTTCTGTGACTCCCACCAGTGTGCACTGCTGTTCTGCGCTGACTTTTGCATCTCTCTGGCTGTCTTAAACTCTGGCATAAACCCCATCATCTACACCCTGGGCAGCAGTGATATGAGGAGGGCGATCACTGAGCTGCTGTGCTGCTGCTGTCTGAAGGCTGGATTCTGTCACCCAGACACATTCACATCCAGGGAGACCAGCAGCACCTCCGAGAGCAGGAGGGACAGTCTGAGGAACAGTTTGAATAAGATCAGGAATCTGACCGTGGCCTCCCCACCATCAACTCCAAACAAGCCTCGCAGGGCACCCAACAAATATAGGCTGAGCTCCACCACCAGCTGCCTGTCAGTTTCAAGTGGTTAGACCACAACGTGCTCCACTCCCAAGCAGGCCCTGTGTGCACTGATACACATCTAACCGTTTCCTCTGAGTTTGGCTTTGAATGTTCGTTGCTTTGCCTGGAGGTACTTGCACTGATGACGATGACACACCGTCATACAACCTGTTCAAAATATGTATCCATCCTCGCAATTACAAGCAGTTTCTTTTTTGCATCCTTTGGTCGTTCGTTTGACACACTTCTTTGATCTGTTGTTGCGTCAGCGCTGGAACACAGACAACCTGACAACACAACTCTGGTACGCTGCAAATGCAGAGAGCTTTGAATGGCTCATTACTGTGCTTACAAGAGTAATGCATCATCCATGATGTTCTGAATGCAAAGCTGTTTCTACCCCAAAGAATTCATTTGAAGAGGAAGTGGCGACATTTATGTTGGATTTTTTTATTTATTTGATTGCATTGT
>NW_026613407.1:4765-7224 GCF_029220125.1 Pseudoliparis swirei
TTTCACAATGCACTCCTCCCTGCTTTTCTGACAGGATGATGGATTGAAGTTCAGTTCTGAGGAGGTGAGGGCTAGGACAGCAGCCCCTAGGGCACACACAGCCGGGGATAATTGATAAATTAATTATGACTGTCTGGCAGGGTAGATAGATGTGGATTAGTAGATTATATGTGCCCAGAATTTATACAGGCTTCTGTACTCCTGCTACTGTATACAGGAATAACCGGTTGAGTCTTGAGGTGCAAAAGTATTTTTTCACAAAACATAACCAACGATCTGCCTTTCTGTGAAGGCTGAGTATGCAAAGTGTGCTCTCCGGCCGTTCCACTGTTTTATTTCATGAAACACTCCCTGCAATAGATCGTAGCCATGAGGTGCAGTCTCACGAGCTGGCAGAAGTCAATACTGGGTTGGTGCACTTTTACTATTATTGATTAGCTTTACATTCTTCAGTATCTATTTTCACACTTAAGCCAAATTCTCATCACATTATATCGCAGAGGAGTGACCATTTACAACTTAAAGCCTGATTTCTCACTTACATTAAATAAGTTAAAGTTTAGAAAATGTAAGTTGATCGTTGACATCGGCAAACAACTGTCACCAGAATCATATTCAAACATTGCTAAATGCTGATTGGTGCTCAGAGGTGTGTGACATCACATAACAGGCAATGGCTGAAATGATTTATTATTATAAATGAATTCAAACTGCTGATAAGATCCTGGCTGGTTTTTGTGTGTGTTTGTTTGGGCCAATTACTTTTGGGGACAACATGTAAATCATTAGATTAATGGTGAGGCCTTCATTTAAAGTGAAGATAAAATTAGGATTACGCAACAAGCAGTTATGGTAAGGGTTAGGGCAAGCTCCAGGAAATAAGGGTAACGTAATGTAATGTCCCGGTGTGATTAAGACACAACGTGTATGTGTGTGTGTGTGTGTGTGTGTCATTTTCACAAACACATGCCGACAATGAAAGACATTAAGCAAGAGCGCGAGATGATGAAAACATCCGTAATCCTTTTTTTTCTCAGCCAGAATTTACAACATTTTGTTGTAAATAGCTCAACGTGTCCCTGTAGACGGCAGCGCTGAAGGCCCGCCCAGTCGCCTGTTCCATTAGTCTCGCCGCAAATGAATTTACTCTTTTTCTAGAAAGCTTAAACATGATACCTTGATTTTCTGTCCATTGTCTAATGAGTACTTATTTTCCACTGCTCATACGGTCATTAAAAAGAAAAAATAGTTAATGATATAAGAAAGAGGAAATCCCACTGGAGCAGAATTGAAACTAGTATGGAAAAAAAGATGGGACTTCAGCTCCACTTTATATATATATATATATATATTAGGGCTGTCAGCGTTAACGCGTTAATCTATNTCAAAGTGTGCGATTAATTAGTTAATTTTTTTTAATCGATTGACAGCCCTAATATATATATATGCAATCAACAGTAAAACCCACCTGCTAATTAATAATATCTTCTGAGATGTTATAGCATCCAGCTGGCAGTCTGTCTCACAGGCATTCCTGAGCATGACGTGTGAGAGCTGCACGGGCTCGTCAGTGACGACTGAAGGAAAGAAACGAGGCGTCAAGGTAAGAAAGGAAGAACTGAGCTTTTATTCCTTTTACCTGAAACTACCGCCCTGGCAGCGGCTGAGGTGATTATGCAGTAACAGCAAGAGACAACACATTCAACTATGCACAACTACACACACGCACACACACACGCACATGCCCATAAACACACGCACGCAAACTCAAAATCCGGTCTCTGCAGTCGTTTACGAGGTTTCTCAGACATAAGGAGTTCTGAGGCCGACTCTCCTCAAAATCCTTTCCTGTTTTTTTGGGCCGAGGAAGCAAACAAGTCATTGCTGGTTGTGTGTGTGTGTGTGTGTGTGTAAGTTCCCCTCTCATGAATTCTTGCATCTTCTCCGTTAAGAGGAGGGGATAAGCTCTCATCCTCGCTCCTGGCACAGCTCCAGGTCCGGTGGCTGATTAAAAAGCAACAGCAAATTCCAGGCTTTATTAGCTCTAGCCTCAGAGACATTCATTGTATCATATTTGACATGCCAGGGGCTGATCAGCAATCCAAGCTGCTCTCTCTCTCTCTCTCCTTTTCCCTACTTTAAATGAGGTACGATGGGTTCATGATGGTTGCGTGCAGACGTGGCTATGCCCTCAATAATTACCTCGCTGGTTTAGCCTCCAGGTGTTCAGCAGACAGCTAATGATGTGCTGTCTGAGAAGAGGGAAAAGGCAGCGGGAGAGGCACAGTGAAGGGGAAGAGAGTGTGCCATCAGCACTGCGACAACTCGGTGGCACACGTGCTGCACGAACAAAACTACATGGAAAAAGAAAACTAATACATGTGTTTATACTCTGTTAGAAATGTAATGGTTAAAGAGAAATTCCACTTTTTTAGATCCTGGGTCAATGTTTTTGTATT
>NW_026613408.1:0-10636 GCF_029220125.1 Pseudoliparis swirei
ACGACTCGAGTTCTTCCTCCAATGTGTCTGGTGAAGGTGACACTGCAGCGGTGACGTAGGGATGCGAAGCAGAATGAACGACTATGAGAAGACGGGATCGCAGTTAGAACGTCAGTGTTAAAGCACACGGCAAAGATACAGTGAAAGTGTGACGCCTCGTTTCGGAGGACTCGACGTGTGTCTCCGGCGTTGCCAACACCAAACATTCGCTTTTATTCTCTGGAGAAAGCTGTTGTTGCGTGGGGAATATCATGTTATACTGCGAGAAGGATGAACATTAATGACAAATGACAGTCCTGTACAGTGCGCTGTAAAGGAAGACAAATATATATATATATAACAACATATACACTACCGTTCAAAAGTTTGGGGTCATCCAGACAATTTCGTGTCTTCCATGAAAACTCACTTTTATTTATCAAATGAATTGAAAATTGAATAGAAAATATAGTCAAGACATTGACAAGGTTAGAAATAATGATTAATATTTGAAGTATTAATTTTGTTCTTCAAACTTCAAGCTCAAAGGAAGGCCAGTTGTATAGCTTATATCACCAGCATAACTGTTTTCAGCTGTGCTAACATAATTGCACAAGCGTTTTCTAATCAGATATTAGTCTTCTAAGGCGATTAGCAAACACAATGTACCATTAGAACACTGGAGTGATAGTTGATGGAAATGGGCCTCTATACACCGATGGAGATATTTCATTAGAAACCAGACGTTTCCACCTAGAATAGTCATTTACCACATTAACAATGTATAGAGTGTATTTTTGATTAATGTTATCTTTATTGAAAAAACAGTGCTTTTCTTTGAAAAATAAAGACATTTCTAAGTGACCCCAAACTTTTGAACGGTAGTGTATATATATAAAAAAGAAAATAATAACAACATGTAACACATCGCGTTCATAGGTTACTCTCCGAAGCCGTGCTTGTTTTTGGAAGCAGGCTCCAAAGGAAAACAATCCGCCCTTCACCGCGGCCTGGAAGTGACCCCTGATCTCGAAACTCTTTACTAAAAAGGCGAACAGGTGTATCATTCTGTCAACCAACTCATATGGACACGTTCCTCAGTAGTCAAGGAGGACTGCTGCCCGGCATCAGTGAAGCCATTCATGAAAGTTAGTCATCATTCCGGTCACAGTAGTTTTTTTACTTAATAGCTTGTTGTCTGGAGGCACTGAGAAACAATAACAACCACAGGCTGCCACACAGGCTCGCGAGGGCCTGGCTCGGAAAACAAATAAACATCCTGGCTGCCGCTGGCGTACAAAGTCAAGAAGGATGACCTTGGCATCATGATGCTTTTGGGAAGCCGAGCCAATGGCGCGTCCTTAAACACGAGCGGAGAGCAAAAGGAAGATGCAGGGTCTCCGTTGGCCATGAGTGGCCTGCGTCTCACACCGTCTCACAAAGTGCTCTCAAGCGACCAATATCCACTTCGTAATTTCTACACATTTCTGTCCAACAAACAACAAAGACGAAGCGATAGCATTGCTGGAAATTCTCTATTAATATTCCTGGATAAGATTTCCCCATAGTCCCTTTTTTTCCAGTCACAAAATATCCAAGGAAGCTTCAGGAGAAAATTTGCAATGGAATCAGGGGGGAAATTAAAAAAACACATTAAATGTATTGTAAAACCAAACATTCAAGCACAGAAAATAAATTGACATCCAAAGCATCTGTCAGCTCTCTGGGCTGGAAGATAAAGCGAGCAAAGAAAAATGATTTTTCACAAGCACACAAACATGATGTGATGTAACGTTTAGAAATGTCAGCACTCGCTCAAATCAATTAAAACGGACATCGTTTGTACGCTCAGTGGCAGGACAATAAAATACATTTCTGATCTGCGTTATTGTAATATATTCATTTTTTCCATGACACATAAACATTTAGGAGCAAGGCCATGTGTGAAAAGGTGACGCGGTGTAAATGTCCGGGAGCGATAACGCACGGCACATAGCAACATTGAAAAGTGGACACTGGCCTGACTGAAATGTAATCCTACACGAGTAAAGACATTTAAAAAATACTGCACAATACTGGTAAAAGGAAGAAAGAACAACGACAAAAAAACACCCAAAAGTAACATAATAGTGTGTTTGCTAATGTAATTACATCAGTTTGTATTCATGTTCTAGCTTATAATCAGTGTATATATATCCACACAATTCCAGACAGCCGTGTAAAATAACCACTGCTCTGATTCACAAATATATCTTTCAATTGACGTCTCGCTGTGTTACGTGAATAGATCACGTCTGTAATGATGGGAGCTGCCGCGGTGTCGAGGGGAGGGCCACCGAGAGACCTTTGACCTCTTCTTTTCCTGTCAGCAGCTCATCATCAGCTGTCATGACACAGGCGAGGTTAACCCCCGACGGCGGGCCAGTGGAAGACATGCAGACTGTGAACGGCGGTTATCTGGTGAACGGCTGCCTTCCACCCAAACTGTTTGTTTGTAGTGTTCTTTAAAAAAAAAAAAAAAAGGGAAAAAAAGGAACGTCCTTTGCTTTTACAGTTCCGTCATCCTGTTTGAAAACTTCCTGCTTTCAGATTTTGTCTGCAGCGTTGTGAAGTTCACGGCGACAACAACAAAAAGAAAAAGCATCTGATATAGGAGATAAAAACCGGGGGTGCAGTCAGCTGACACACAGGATGAGCCGTCGCTAAGAGCCCATCGCAGGGAGTCGGGGGACGCAACCGCCGCCGCGGCGCCAGGGGGGGGTGCGATACATTCGGGTTGAAAAGAGGTATGAAGTCAGAGATGTGTCGTCTCGAATAGAAATGTTTCGATGTATAAATATACTGGTTTTGATCGATGATATTCGCGTGACGGAGAAAATCAAATAGATTTCTGTGTGTTGGGAATAAGCACCGTAAATATTATTAAGCTGCTTTCAAAGTGCAACTGTAAGAATGTAGTGCTACATAGTGGGGAGGGGGGAGGGGGGTTCTGACTGCGAGTCGTGAGCAAGAGATGACATCATGGTTTAGTGGATGACAGCAGGTTGCTGAACCAAGTCGCCGCCGACGATGACGGCGGCTGTCGCCTCTCATCTGCGTTCTCATCTCCGTCGGGGAGGAGGAACTGAGTGGAAGCCACTGAGGTGGGGGACCCGAGGGAGGGGGCCGGGTCGACGCCCTCCTCAGCCTCCACGGGGGAGTCCAAATGCCAGGAGCTCTGGGGTTTGTAGCCCTCGGCACTGGCAGCCTGGGGCTCCATGAAAGGCTCAGGTGAAGCGAGTCCCGTGTCGTCACTTAGAGCTCTAGATTGCATCTGGGGCCGGTAACCACCTTCTCCTCCTCCTTCTCCTCCTCCTCCTCCTCCTCCTGCTCCTCCTCCTCCTCCTCCTCCTCCACCACCCCCCACCACATCAGCGTGGGGTTGGTGGCCCTCTGGATCCAGCTGGAAGACCAAGGAAGACCCCGAGGTCTGGATGCCCGTGTAGGTCACATCCGTGCGCGCCGAATCCAAAGAGGATGCGGAGGAAGCAGAGGAGTCTGGGAAACGCGGCCGAATGGGCCGCTCGTCCACCACGTGGTTGTAGTAACGCAACGACGCCGGCTCGTCGCCGTCCGCCGGCTCGTCGGCGTCCGCCGGCTCGTCTCCGAACCCCTGCTCGTCCTCTTCGGGAATGACGACGAGCGCCTCTTTGCTCGAATCCCACTCGGGCCTCTCCACCATGTGGACCAGGCTGTGGGGGGAGGGCTTCACGTCCAGCGGCCCCTGGAGGACACACAGGGTGTTTCACCAGTGAGTACGTTTCACCGGGACACGGCCGGGCTCCTCACAAACACTCAGTAGCAAGTTCTTTAAATAGAATAAACACGTCGTATTGAATTAGACTCATACGGTACCTGTGAACTGGACCAACCGCCGGGCAGCTTGGGCTCGGGTATGTCTGGATAGAAGGCCTTCTTCACCCTGGTGACGAAGACAAATGCCACTTTAAAATATTCTCATCAACAACTACCGCCTTGTTGGACAGGGTACCAGAGGCGTTCAACCTGACAACCCCAAAACATGACGCCGCGGCAATAAAAAGCTTCAACGAAAAATGTCAAGAAAATACAGCCCAATAGCTCGTCTTGAAGAGAGACCGATGTATAAGACAGGAGCAAAGCACACTCACCATTTCCTTTTCTTGTAGCAAACGAAGGTGACGATGACCAGGAATATGGCTATGATTCCCAAGGAAGTCAAGATTTCCAGTATCAGCCAATCAGCTGTCAGGATAAGACGGTGGGATTATTATTCATTACAATTGAAGCAATAGAACATCTTTCAATACCTGCATAGTTTGCAGGCTGAAAAAAAAAAAAATAATGGTTGTAGGATGAACAAAAGATGAGACAGGCGCGACTACACATTCACGTACTGTATGGCTCCAGCGATATGGAGGCAGTGGCGCCCGTGTCCTCGCCTGCTGAAGTGAAGGCCTTGACAGTAAACTTATAGGAGCCTTCAGAGAGACCGTTTACTGTGTGGCTCCTGCTTCCTGGGTCCGACAGATTGGCTGTTCAAAGGAACGGCACGGAGAGGCGAGCGAGGGAAAAACAAAAGGAGAATCAACAAATGAGCTTGTACGAGCTCAAACAGGATGTGAAATGTTTTTTGATGAGCGCCGTTGATGAATCATGTGTGCATTTCGTGTCCGTTTACCTAGAAGCGTGAGCTGGGAGCCCCGACTGACGTACACGTTGTAGCCCAGGAGGAAGCCCCTTCTGTGGACCAGCGGGATCGCTCCCCAGGTCAGGAGGATGTCGGAGTCCTGCTGGGTGATCGACAGGGTGACAGAACCAGAGGGGACTGTGGGGAGAGAGAGAGAGGCACAACAGAGAGTCAGCGGTCATTACATTACATGACATGTCATTGAGCAGACGCTTTTATCCAAAGCGACTGCATTCAACCTAGAGTACAAACTAAGAACAACAAGAATACAGAAAGTAACATTTCCTTAACATAGTCGAACTACATAAGTAAGAGCCATTTAAGTACCACTGAAGTGCTAATCTGTGTTTTAATCCAGATATAGTCGGAAAAAAGATGTGTTTTTGAGACTTCCTGCTGTCCTGGTGTCAGTGGGGAGCTCGTTCCACCACCGAGGAGCCAGGACAGCAAACGGTCTGGATGTAGAGCGATTAGCTCGCAGTGCAGGAGTCACAAGTCGGTTGGCTGTTGCCGAGCGGAGCGAACGTGCCGGGGTGTACGGTGTGACCGCATCCCGGATGTAGACGGGGCCCGATCCGTGAACCGATGTTTTGAAGCGGATGCGGTGGGCAGCCACCGGTAACCAGTGACGAGAGCGGAGGAGCGGAGCGGTGTGGTCAACACGCAGAGTGTGATTTCCGAAGCCCGTGCTTCTGCTACAACGGCGTGCTGTACGTACCCAGCTCCTGCATGTATCCCTGCCAGCGCTGCAGCAGCTGCGGGGCCTCCGAGGTGCTGCCGTACAGGGAAATGTTGTACCTCACACCCGGCAGGAAGTCGGCTGAAGGGAAATAAATGGGTTTGTTTGAATCAAAACGCGATCCGTGGCTTCTTTCGGGGTCTGCATCTCGTTCCCGCCGTATTCAAAGGTGCCGCACGTCTGAAATACGCTGAGAACATTCTTTTCACAGACTCCGTTCGAGGAGGCGTCGATGCCGGCGTACCTGACTCCACGGAGACGTTGGTGTTGCCGGCGGCCAACTTGATCCACCCCACGGTGCAGTTCCACCTGCAGGAGGATTCGTACCATTCCACCACGTACGCACACGTGGCGTTGTCGTCGCGCCGCCAGAACAGAGGGAACCCTCGGCCCGTATGAACGACCCTGGACACGGAATGGGGTTCCGCGTCTGGAAAGGAGCAACACGTGGATACAGCATTGTAGAAACCACGAGACTCCATGCTCTTTAAATAACGTGTAGTAACTGCTGTTCTCAAGTGAAACGTGTCTTTTGGGTGTGGAACCAAAGAGAAGGTTACTTTCAGTGCTAAGAAACACTACACACACACACACACACACACACACTTAAAGACACTCCATTTGCACAGACCTGTCCGGTGTCGTGGTATATGTACACTGGCAGGTTGAGACTCCCCCGCGTCGTTCTTCACGATGACAGTTGCCGTGACCTTGGTGTTGTCGCCGCCGCCGGCTGCGATCTTTGCGAGGTTGATTGGTACAGAAAACGTGTCGGCCGGATAAAGTTTGGACTGTCGATTTTCCTCGGTAACTTCATAACCTGTGATCTGACCGTGGCTCTGTCTTCGTGTCAGAGGCTGGAAGGAAGTCAGGAAAACAGATCGAGAGTAAAAAGGAGAAAGAAGAAAGAAAGCCAGAGACAAAGGAGAAAGATTCAAACAGAGGGACTGTGGGAGGAGCTTGCATCGTCTGATTGTGGTCTATGTGAACATGCTGTAACTATGTGCTCCTTGCAGTAAAACTAAATCAACAAATTGTCAATTGTAAAATCTAAAATCAAAAAGCTAAAACGATTTAATTCAAAGACAAAAACAGAAGAAACAAATACCTTCCAAATGACCCGCCCGGTGTCGTCTTTGTTCATCCACATCCAGACATCAAGAGAATCTGGAACTGAGAGGAGAAGAAAGCAACATTAAAATCAACAATGGCACCGCTGCTGTTGCTTTGTAATTAAATNTCTGTCTTCGTGTCAGAGGCTGGAAGGAAGTCAGGAAAACAGATCGAGAGTAAAAAGGAGAAAGAAGAAAGAAAGCCAGAGACAAAGGAGAAAGATTAAAACAGAGGGACTGTGGGAGGAGCTTGCATCGTCTGATTGTGGTCTATGTGAACATGCTGTCACTATGTGCTCCTTGCAGTAAAACTAAAACAACAAATTGTCAATTGTAAAATCTAAAATCAAAAACGATTTAATTCAAAGACAAAAACAGAAGAAACAAATACCTTCCAAATGACCCGCCCGGTGTCGTCTTTGTTTATCCACATCCAGACATCAAGAGAATCTGGAACTGAGAGGAGAAGAAAGCAACATTAAAATCAACAATGGCACCGCTGCTGTTGCTTTGTAATTAAATAAATTACAATAAGAGGATGAACACGAAAAAACTAAAACATTTTGAGCTTGAGAGCTTATTATTGATCTTGGAAACAGCACTTTGACGTTGGTTTTACCGTATTAAAATGTCTTGTCCACCTTCTTTTGTGACCGACAAACTCAAAAAACTACATTTATACTTCAGAGCAATTAGTATTTCTGATTTAGCAAGATCATATCAGCATGGAGCAACATTATTAATAGCTACCAGTCAAACACATGACCCTGCTGTCACTTGACTGATGCCCGTTTATGGTGGGGCAGAAACAATAAGTCGATCTTTGATTGATGTTCAATTTATCATTGAAGTTTTTTGCTCCATACATGAATTAGTTCCATCTTGTAAAATGTGAGAACTTGCTTTCCATCGGTTTGGGTTTCCGGATTAAAACAAGCAATCTGAAGACACCACTCTGGGCATCTTGTGATGTGCACCCTTTTCAATAATTACAAAACGTTTAAAGACTAAACCATTATTCAAAGACTGAAAATCAGACCTGAAATGAAAAGAGTAACCACAAATAAACCCTTTACCAGAAGTGTTGGTTCTGAAGGAGAACGGCTCGCTCCAGCTCCCCCACCGCCAGAAATTCTGCTGGGCACCGCAGCGGACCTGAACCCTGTAATCCTCATCGGGGTTCAGGTCCGACAGGAACACCGACCGCAGGCCCAGACCGGAGAAGGTACGCTGGACACACACGAGGAGGACATTTGTGTTACCGCCTGGGACATCGGCGAGGTGGCGAGAGCCATGCAGACGTACGCGTGCGTCCTCGTAGGGAGCGACGTGGTCGGCCGTTAGCGTGTTGCAACAGACGTGTGTTCCGACAATGGGAGTGATGTGTCACACACACACACACACACACACACCTACCTTTGTTTTGTACCCTTGCGAGGTGAGCTCGACCTGGCAGACAAGAGCCACAGAGGAATAGCTGCCGTACTTCCACCGCCACCGCAGAGTGGCGTTCCAGGCACGGACCGCCGAGTTCAGGTTCTCTGGCGCTACTGGGAACACTGGGGACAAAGGGTGACACAACCAGTCAGTGTACTGACTGTGTGTACTTATGTCCCCGTCATGTCCCTGTTTACCGATAATCTGAGTAAAAAATAAAAATAACACACTATAAATTCTTCCGTTGATTTTGGTCAGTACCTCTGTGGCTGAGCTCGGCGGAGTCAGTGAGCACGTGGCGGCCGAGAGGATTCACGGCCACCAGCGTCCAGTTGCCCTCCCACTGGGCCGCACTGCACTCTCTCTGCTTCTCCTTCGCGTTGCTCACTGTACAGTTCCTGCAAAAAGGGTCAAACGTTGTTGTTTTTTTTGTTTTTTAAAAGAGCATCCATCCATTTATTCTCATCCGCTTAATCCAGGGTCGGGTCGCGAGGGCAGCAGAACAGATTGTTTTATAGAACAGATGACGATAAAATAAAGAGCAGATTCGCTGAGGATGTGAGAATCAAAACAACTTAATTTAATGGGAAATAAAATGGAACCACTTCACGTACTCGGTCTAACCTCACAGGTGCAAACACATTCATAATGCAACTGGGTTCCTGTAAACGCTGTGGCCGATCAATGTGAGATGCCAGTGGTTACTTAGACTGAGTGCATTATCGTTCTCATCATCCCCGTCTTCTCTCTCTTCGCTGATTTGTGTTTTTCTGGGCAGAAAGCAATTGTTTTTGAGAGAAAAGCAATCATAAATAATGCAGGGATAATTTCTCCGAAGCAAAGTGACATTATACCACATCCTGGCTTGTCCGTGTATTGCTGTGTCCGGCCGACAAAAAAAGAATAACATCATTTCATCTTCGTCTGTCCTGGACCGTTAAGACTTATGTGTTTCTACTTTTTCCTGTTTCACAGTGTTTTGGATCCGGGTACAGAGACAGTGAAAACATGATGTTTAATTAAATCTTAAGTAAAGAGGTAAAAATGAAACACCAAAGCATTTGTAAGTGCCTTCATCATTTGAGATGTTTGATTGTAAAAAGAACAATCTCGCTCAATCCAATGTTCCTCATTGACGTTGAAATTCTTCTCAATGAGTCCACAACAGTGATAAAATCGTACGATGTTTTCACGCGTTACCCGTATCGTTGCCGCTCGTCGGTTCGTTCGTGTGCCTGTTTTTACGTGACGCACACGTAATTGAACGTTGGTCTGGCTGGTTGTAGCAAAGCAGGCCGACCACGGGATTTTGTGACGGCGTTTAGCGTGGCCATTAAAAAGCTTCTCCCATATTGAAATCCTTTTTTGCCGCTCGTGAGCCGTTCTGACGCAGATCTCCACCTCAAGCGTGTGTCCTTCTCCGTGGAGGTTAGCCCCTGCATATGTGTTTCTATATCTATAATCGCATACGTGTGACTGTGGTACCTGTTGTTCAGCGAGTAGCGCGTTCCCCGTCTGCGGTACAGGTTTGTGTCTCGTGCTTCGGTCCACTGGCACACGGCTGAGGTGAAGTCTCGAGTCTCGCACACCAAGTCCCTGGGCAGTGGAGGGTCTGGGGAACGGGGACAAAACTCAATGGCATGGGACATCTTGGAATTTGCAGCAGACTGATTTGGGTCTCCGGGAACCGGTCTTTTTAGGTGTTTTAAAAAAATAGATTGAAAGAGTTGGAGGAAGGTTCATCTGGTTGTAGATGTGTGAACAGGGATATAACGACTTGAGTCTGAGCTTTGGTTTTACTCATGCTGTGATCTAAAAAAATATTTACATTTTTTTATTATCTGTCACTGTTTTATGTTGTATGTCCGAAACGTTGTCTGATGTGCTGCTGNACTCATGCTGTGATCTTTTTTTCTTGTCTGTCACTGTTTTATGTTGTATGTCCGAAACGTTGTCTAATGTGCTGCTGCTGCTGCCTTGGCCAGGACACTTTCATCTCAATGAGGCTTTTCCTGGATAAATAAATGTAGACAGATTTCCCACAGACAGAAATAACCACCGAGATCTTTACAAAATGCCTCAGCATCCTATTTACTTTGTGCCGACTCCCTCTCTCCGTCACGATTGGCACGCTCGCCCATCTTCCACATGACAACCATTCACACACACACACACACACGCGCACACACCAGGTGTTAATCCGAACAGGAAGTCATCTTACATCCGACAAACACCACCGTTCCGGTCAGTAACATCTTGGAGTCGCCGTAACAGATGACGTTGGTTCCCGTCGTGCCGGACAGTCCCTGGTTCACGGCCTTTACGGCGTAACTGCGCCGACTCAGCCGCGTCTCGTTCATGGCGGCGTTGCTGTATTTGATGTTGCCGAACAGCTTCCCCTCCCCCACAACGCAACAGAAGGTGGTGTTGGCGCCCACGGGTCGGATTCTGTCCTGGGGGTACATCTGGGATTTCTCGTTGCTGGGGAGATCGTTTCCTGAAATAGAGGGGTCGTGAGGGAGGAGGATGAAGAGAGGCAAAAAGGGAGAGACGTGAATAGAGATCTATATTTAGGGACAGAAGAAAGTCATTTGTTTGGCTTGTGGAAGAGATTTCAGAGAGAGAAATCATTTGAATGAATGAATATCCTAAATTGTCAGG
>NW_026613409.1:0-101 GCF_029220125.1 Pseudoliparis swirei
AAAATGTCATGCATTCTGGATTCATTACAAATCAACTGAAATATTGCAAGCCTTTTATTCTTTTAATATTGCTGATTATGGCTTACAGCTTAAGAAAACTC
>NW_026613409.1:2456-13577 GCF_029220125.1 Pseudoliparis swirei
GTTTGTTTGTGCGCTGTCTCTTATACACATCTCTCTCTTTGCATGTGATTACTGTTTATTTGAGTGTAGAAATATTGTACACCAGAACATATCTCTAATATTATCACATACATCTAATTCATTTGAAACCTTCAAATATAGGATGGGATATTTTCCAGAAAATGTATTCTAAGAAAAGGTGATCATGTTTCTTTCAAGCCGTCAGGGGCCACATAAAATGACGCGGTGGGCCGGACTCGGCCCGCGGGCCTTGTGTTTGACACCCGTGTTGTTGATGAACCACACGTTGCATGTTTAAAGGGTGACGCTGTTTGTAACACACCTGTCGATCCGTGTAGATCTCCTGAGGAGGCTGTCCAAATCCCAGAATACGGTATTCTGTGGGCGAATCCAGCTCTTCCTGGCACGTCTCTTCCCTCTGTCTGAGAAATCAGGTAAACGCATGTGTGTGTGTGTGTGTGACCTTTTAAATAAAGAAGACGACGTCCACTCCACATGCACGTTATGTGTGATCGTTTATGTGGCCACCATCTTTTGACCTCGTCCGGTTGCACTTTTTTGACGCACGGCCATTTGTGTTCATTCCAGGGCTCAATCTGCAGAGCCAATTTAATCTGGAAAACGTGACGGTGTTCAACAAGAACGAACAAGAGAGCACTTTCGGCCAGAAGGTAAAGCGTTGACCCCTGATGACGATGATGATGATGACGATGACGAGTGAGAATCTGAATCGTAACTGTAAAATGATAGTTTATTCTTCATTTTTGTTCTCCATGTTTATAGCCTACAGAGGAAAAGGAGGACGGCATGGAGGTGGAGGAAGGAGAAATGGGAGAGGAGGACGCTCCTGCCCCATGGTCAGTGGAAGACTGCAACGTGTAGGACGCCGTTTCATGTTATCGTTTATTAATTCATTCGGCATCGTTTATTACTTTCAGTTCCATTCCAATTGACTACAACTTGTACAGAAAGTTCTGGACTCTGCAGGACTACTTCCGAAACCCCGTGCAGTGTTACGATAAATTATCCTGGATGACATTCCTGAAGGTAATTAACTTCGCCGCAGCATCAGAAGCCGCTCTGCTGCCTCGCCCGTGGCAACGACTCGCTGCCGGTGTGAATTCCTCTTTTTGTCGCGCGCACAGTTCTCAGACGAGACGCTGGCCGTGTTCAAGAGCTACAAGCTGGACGACATGCAGGTCTCCAAGAGGAAGCTGGAGGAGCTGAGGGCGTCCGGAGGGGAGCACGTCTACTTTGCCAAGTTTCTAACCAGTGAAAAGGTGAGAGAACGATTGTGTTTATACCATGTTCCACGTTTCCTTGGCCACGGAGTCTCCGGGGGGTCTCGGCGCTGGCTTGTGGTCCAATTATGTTGTTTTTTTAAACGTTTTGCGAAGGCCTTATGCACTCGGTACTAAAAACTTGGAACAAGTGTTTCTTTGAAAATAGAGTAACAACACGGCCGTTGTCACACGGTCTAAGAACATGTGCCGGCTTCTGAGCAGTCTGCGGTGGTATTATTCCCCGTTACATAATAATAATAATAATGCATACAATTTCTATAGCGCTTTTCATAGCACTCAGACGCTTTACAACACATCATTTAAAAAATCCTAAAAGCTATGCATTAAAAATTACAATAAGAATGTACCGAGCACACAATCGCACATTAAAAGCAGTTTTGAACAGGTGGGTTTTGATTTGAACGCCGACCGTTCGGTGTATTGAATATGTTTGTGTGTATTTCTGCTCACGCATCCTCACGTGTTTCTCTTCCCCTCCAGCTGATGGACTTGCAGCTCAGCGACAGCAACTTCCGGCGGCACATTCTCCTGCAGTACCTCATCCTCTTCCAGTACCTGAAGGGTCAGGTCAAGTTCAAGAGGTGACGCGCTTTCCCTCCTCTGCCTGCGTCCAACAACAACACAGTCGATCTGGGTTTCACGCTTTTGTTTTTGGTCCACAGCTCCAGCTGCGTTCTGAACGACGACCAGACGACGTGGATCGAGGAGACGACTCAGCTGGTCTTTCAGGTCGGTCCGAAATCCCACCGGCATCGCTTCCTCTCAATATAAAGTAAATTAACCTGTGCCTGTTCTCTGGCAGCTGCTGAAGGAGATCCCTCCCGACGGGGACAAGTTTGCCACCATGGTCGAAGTAAGCCACGATTTGAGAACTCTCTCGTTGTCGGGTACTCGTCGAGGATACTCACGCGCTCGGTCCACAAGTGACACGCCGAATGTTCCTCTCCGCAGCACATCCTCAACACGGAGGAGAACTGGAACGACTGGAAGAACGAGGGATGCTCGAGCTTCGTGAAGGAAAGGTACGGCGGTCGACTCGTGGCGGAGAGTCGTCGCGTTTGGTCGATCCGCGCGTCGGTCGGTCCGTTCTCGCGACAGAAATGCCAAAATGACGCTTGTTTGCGTGCCTCTTCAACAGGACGGTGGATGACAAGATCAAGAGGCCCACCAGGAAAAGACAAGCGCCGGAAGACTTCCTCGGGAAAGGGCCGGACAGCAAGATTTTCATGGGGAAGTAAGCGTCGTCACGCCGACGCCGCTGAAGCACCGAGTGCAGCGCGAGACGACCGAAAACTAATTCCCCCTCCTCTCTGTTTCCGTTAGTGACGAGTTGACTCGACTGTGGAACCTGAACCACGACAACATGGAGGCCTGCAAGTCCGACAGCAGGTCAGTGGCGCCGAACGCCAGGAAGCGGCTCTGGTCCGCCGCCGCGCTCACCGAGTAAACGTGCGGCCGTGTTGTCGCTCCTCAGGGAGTTCATGCCGCCGCTGGACGAGTTCTTCGCGGAGGCCATCGAGCAGGCCGACCCCGCCAACATGGTGGAGGACCAGTACAAGTACGTCTCGTCCGAACTGTTTATCCCCTTGGCGACGGGGCTGGACCCATTATGAAGTCGGGTCTCTGTCAAAGGTCAGGGTCACCGCGACCTCCAATCAGGCCAGTTCTCGCATCTCAGGAATGCCTTCGGCAAATTCTTTCAAATGTGGCCAAAAGCATTCACCTGGACTCGGGGCCGAGCTGATGGTGGTGGGCAGCGGTCAAGGTGACTCTGACCTCGTGTCTGACCCAATTTTTGTGAAGGCAATATTTTTCATTATATCTGGCACGAACATCCACTTGAGCTCAAGGATACGCTGATAAGAATTAAGTGGTCTTAACGTCACTGAGATTACAAAACGCTTATTTTTAAGGCAGAACACAATTCATAATTCTGACAATTTCACTAATTGTTGGATAAGAAGTTGATGTTTATATATTTTGGTCAGGCATGAATGCAAATTACAACGTGAGTGGTTACTATGACTTTTAAAAATGTTATAATTTTCTAATCTGGATTAAATGACCATGTGGTGACATTTTGCCCACAACCGTGAGTCTGTAATTGAACTTCTGCGTGACTCATCGGTTCCTTCCCGTCGACCAATCAGAGCGGTGAGGAACCCAAACTACGGCTGGCGCGCTCTGCGGCTGCTGTCCAGGAGAAGTCCGCACTTCTTCCAACCGACCAACCAGAAGTTCAAGAGCCTCGCCGACTACCTCGACAGCATGGTCAGCAAACTGGCCAAAGAGCTGCCGGTGAGGGCTCCCGTCACTCCGGGAACTAATCGGTATTTATAAAACGACTGCGCTGACGATGACCCGCTGACATTGGTTCCCTGCGTGCAGAAGGATATTCCCTCCGAGATGATCAAGACGGGGGAAGAGGACGACGACGATAACGGAGACAATCTTCTCAAAGACAGCAACGACAGTGAGTTCGATGAGTCGCTGATTCGACACTGTAGATCCTGACAGGTCGGCTATATTCAACCAAATACAATTACACCCCCTTGACCTCTAAAGATCCTGGTTTCAGTCGTGAAGCGCGTGGCCACCCTTTTCTAAAGGTCCCGCCTCTCCCCCGTGTCTTCGCTCCAGGTCCCGGCCTCCAGAGCAAGACGGTGACCAACCAGCAGATGGACGACATCGCGGCGAAGCTGGGCGGCCAGTGGAAGGCGCTCGCGTCTCACTTGGAGATGAAGGCGGCGGAGCTGCGAGAGATCGAGACGGACAGCGAGGACCTGGACATGCAGGCCAAGCTGCTGCTGGTCGCCTGGCAGGACCGAGAGGGCTCGCAAGCCACCGTGGAGAGCCTGGTCGCGGCGCTCGGCGCCGCAGGGTTCCCCGAGATCGCGGACAACCTCAGCGAGGCCTGACGTCCGCAGACTTTTTTTTTTTTTTTCATACCGAAAACATTTGGAAATTTAACATTTTTGTACGTAGTGTAGGTTTTTCACTGTAAAGCATTCCAATAAATGTTTTTACTTGAAATGTGCCGCGTCATCATTCGTTACGATCCCGCGTTAAAGAATCTCACATTTTGGTACAACAGTTTTATTTTCATCACCTATGTAAAGCAACCAATCAATAACTTATTACAGAGTTGATGGTTCGGTCTTACACGTCGTGGAGAAACAAAGCGACGCAATAGCGGCCTTCACAGGTCCGGTGCTCGGCGAGTTTGAATCTCAAGTCTTTATTTAAACTTCACAGTTAATCTCGAGGACGACCCGTTCTACACCGCTTCCTGCCCCCGCCCCACCGAAAAAGCATTAGTGAAGATTTGGCAGAGGGAATCTCATCTGTCGATACATTTCAGAACAATTCCAGGAGATGTGAGCCAAGCACGCAAGAAACGACCCGGGGTCGACCCCGCGGGCCCAGAGGGCCGACGGGTCTTCGCCGTGTCGTGAGAAACTCCAGAAAACGTCGAGGACCCCCAGCTCGGCTCGGCGTTTGTTAAAGTTGCTTAAATGACTAAAGAAATAGTTTTGCTTGTATGATATGAGCGCCTTATCAAAGGCCTTAAAAAATATACAATGTGTATAAAACATTTAATGAAACTGCGGCGCGAGGATCCGGTCCAGAGATTGCCTCTCGTCGTTTCTCCATGTTCAAAGCCCACTATAGTTGAATATTTAAACACCATTTGACAATTTTGTTTTACAAGCATCCGTGGTTCGGTTACAAAAGAAAAGAAACAAAAGAAATTAAGGTAATCGAATCTTTAAAGACACCAGTTGTATTGCACATCTGTGCAGACAGTGCTTGGAGATGGCATTTGTGTGTGTGTGTGTGTGTGTGTACGTTGTCTTCTAGAAAAAAAGAAAAAAAATCTTCCGCCGCTACGCCTCCGCTGCCTCTTCAAGTATTTCCAGCNCTAGAAAAAAGAAAAAAAATCTTCCGCCGCTACGCCTCCGCTGACTCTTCAAGTATTTCCAGCCGCCGCGGGCCGTACAGGAGAACGTACGCTATGTGCCAGTCCCCGCCGCCGGACAGCCGCAGGATGTCCTCCGGGCACACCAGGCTCACCTTGTCGTCGTCAAACTTCACCCACTCGTCTGGCGGAGGAGGCGACAAGACACGGCGGGAAACGGTTAAACATCCCGAACGCCCGCGTTCCTCTGTGGACGAACGCGGCCGCTTACCTTCTTTCCTCTTGACCCATCCCACGTAGTGACCCGAGGAGCTGGAGCGGCCTTGGTGCGTCAACACGGCCTGCAGGTCGTAGTAGCCGCTGTTGTTGGAGCCGAGGTCTGCGGCAGAATGTCACAACGCCGTCAACGCGGCCTAATAATGGACCCCGAGGGGACCAACGGACACCGCGGTGGCGCTCGGCATTGTGGGACAATGATATTTTGCAGGCACTTGAAAACCGTAAAAAGGGGGGGATTTAATATTTAATGTCTACCGTTGGTGAAGTGCAACGAGCGATACAGAATCATGAGCAAACTCAATCCGCCTTGCCGACGATCGATGCGTTGCTCACGGTTAGACATTTGTGGAAAACTTTGAAATCTAAATACATTTCTCATATTCCTGAGATGCCAATATGATGGCGTTTAGGAGAGCCAGATGTGCATAAAAACACATCGATGGCAGATTTGTCCTCATGTGCGGATGCCGTCTGCGTGCACTGTCATGTGCGCTCTGCATCAAAGCGTCCGGATGAATTCAGAACCACTTGTTTTCTCGTGAATGTCAAACATGTCCGTACGTACCGTCGGGGAAAGAGAAGGGCTCATATTTCACCTTCGCGGCATCCGTCTTGTTCAACAGCTGACGAAGACGAAGAATAACAGTGAGTCAGTGCAGCGCTGGTATTTACACCGTACGATCGAGTGGGAGATTTTTCTTCTTCTTTCCAAGACAATGAAAAGAGAGCGACAGAGCGGCCGTACCTTTTTCTGCTGCTGCTCTAGAGTCTCGTCCTCAAGCTCCGTGAACTTTGACCTGATTGGCAGCATCTTCTCCTGGATCTCTTCGGTGCAAAGCTCGAAGACATCCAGCATGAGCGGGAACTTGACGTCCTTAAAAAATAATAATTGTAATAAGACGTTAGACCGCATCAAATGACCAAATAACAACTGGGGCCGCTGGCGGCTCGAGACCAACCTTCAGGACTTTCGCATTGACGGACTCCTTCTCTTTGTAGAAAAATCGGACCATTTGAACAGTCAAGTAGGCGGGGAGACGGCTGAGTTTAGACTAGAGGTAGAAAACGGTTCAATATGGATGTTAACTTAAACTCACACTTGTTATAAAAATAAAAAAGGCCACTTCTGCCTCGAGATATTTCAGGAAAAGTACAAACTTACAGATTTGATATACAGGGCATTTCTTTCCAAGGAGGGAGACATTTTTGTGATTTCTTCCTGCAGTCTCTGGGGAGAAAAGAGTCAGACACATGAGTTCCTGCTTGTTGCCCTGGAGACAAACAAACCGCGTTCCAGTTGTTTATTTCGCCCTGGACGAACATGAAAGCAGCCGCGTTTACATTTTAAATATATTGTAACATAGAACATGTCTTGCATGTAACCACTTGGCTCCAGTTTGATTGCCTTTAGGGACGGTGGGCACGTACCAGTCTCAGTCCTGTTGCGAGGTACTTGACTTCTTGGTTGATGAAGCAACTGAGCTGCAGCTGGCTTTCCTTGCCCTTGATTGGCTCCTCGTCCTCAGCCTCTGTGCATTTCATACTGAAGAGGAGAGTTAAGGAGAAGCCCGTCGGAGTAGAGACCGTGACGCTCCACAGCGCTCTTCATCGCCAGAACGTTCAGTCAAAATCATACGGAACCCAGACATATTGAATGGAAACACGCGATCGACAGATGCACGCTGCAAGGATACGCAGTTTCAAATTCCACGCCGAAATACTGATCGATTAAGTTCTTCTTTGTAGAGGACGAGGCGGCGCCACTTCCACTCTCCACCTAGATGGAGACAAAAAGCAAAAAAGGGTTATTAGTCTTTAACTTACGTATCAATTCCAGAGTCATGCTTTCATCATCAAACACCACGCGGTAAAAAGAAGAACAGGTTTTACCTCCATGGAAGCCTCCGGCTCCAACGGCTCCAACTTTTGCTGAAGCACTCTCATCATCTGCAGCCAGCACTCGTTGGCATCCTGAGAGGACAAGGACAATAAATGAGAACATATACTAATATTTGCATTCGACGGTTATAATAACGCGGGTAAAGCTGCACTAATCTGAGCTCCTCACCTGCTGGAGGTACTGTCCCTGATCCCCCTTCTCGGCAAACTGAGGAAAGGCCATGTGGAGGAACTGCAGCAGAATAATGGGTGGCAGGCTAGATGAGGTCTTCTCCATGGTCTCATACAGGTCACGAAGGGCTGAGGATGAAAAGACGCGTGGAAATGTTCAACGTGCATTTGGTAAGTTTAGATATTAATTCGGGCTACAACGAATCGATAAAAATCCATTGTTAAAATAGTTGGCAACGAATTTCATTATCGATTCGTTGTGTCGGACTTTAAACCAACAAGTGAGTAGATGTGGTATTTAAACTAACAATGAGAATCCCAAAGCATACCGTATATATTCCGTGTAAATTAACATTTGAATATAACACATTTGCATTATTTTTCCAAAAATGTTGGGATTTTAATTTGTTCAATCACCGTTCCAGGCCTGGAAATAGGCATTTAAAAATTCCATGACTTTTCCAGGTTTACCATGACCGTACGAACCCCGTTTTGAATAAAGGGTTGAAAATTAGTTGTTTTTTTACCCTTTTAATCGAAAAAATTATCAACAGATTAATCGATTACCAAAATAAACGTTAGTTGCAGCCCTAATATTAACGTTACGAGGCTGCTGGTACCTGCGGTGATGTATTGTGACGGTGCGTTCGCCCCTGAAGATCGCAGAGCACCTGTATACCTGCAGGGGGGAGAGATGAGTTCAGCGAGAGACAGGGAATATTCACGGAATAGGACAACTAGAGAAGGAACTAGAGCGGGCACTCGGTAGAGCGCATACCTTCGCAAATCACAAGACTGGGCATTGAATTATGAACATGTTGGCATTAGTTGCATGCCAATTGGATTAAAATTGACCGCTATGGTAAAAAGAAGATGTTGACCTTTTCATGACCTTTGACCCGATCGATCCCAAAATCTAATCAAATGGTCCCCGGATAATAACCAATCATCCCGCCAAATTTCATGCGATTCGGTTTAATACTTTTTGAGTTATGCGAATAACACGCACGCACGCATACAAAATAAATACACGCCGATCAAAACATGAAAACATTTTCAATGCGAAGGTAAAGACGCATTTCAACGACACATAAGCAGCATGTCAAACCTCTGAGGGCTCACAACGCACCTTCTGAGAGCAGTTTTGAGCTCCGGCACAGAGCGCAGACACTGCACCGTGGCGTTCATGTAGCAGGTGTTGCCCAGGTTGGTCAGCCCACATGGCAGCTCCATCTGGACACAGAGGGAACAGTTCCTCCAAACGTACAAGTGTCGACGAGCGTCTTCTTTGTAGTTTTAAAACACACTTAAAGGGCTTCTGAAGAGACTTTTAAAAAGTTGTGTTGGTCACTGACGTTATCTTCTTCCAATAATAAATATAGATAACCTCAAATCATACAGCACCTATCATATACTGATGATTGAACCAGGATTAAAACATTCTGAACTGCAATGAGGAAATTAAAAAAAGGTATAAAATAGCCAACCATTCTATAACAAACAAATAAAACGATAATATATTTTTTAAGGAAGACACATGTGGCATACTAAACGATTACTTTTCCAAACAAGAATTACTTGATGACGTTAATGCCGTTATTTATTAAACAATATTATTTGGGCACTGTGGTTTTTTTGTGTGACTTTTGGACTGAAATTCTATGACGCACTTCACCGTGTCCATTTTATGACATTTGTAGAGCCATTACTTTTTTATAATACCATGTTTTGATTGTAAATGTATGACTTTAATCATTTTATGGCATAATATATAAATTGACATTGTAAAAAAAAAAAAGGGAAAAAAAAGGTATGACAGACCTTTTATGACAGACTATAATATGACTTTAAATGATCATTTTAAATGATATGTTATGTCATACTATGTAATATCTTTAATATTAGTAATGCAGTAACGTGTTGTGCATATTTACCCATTGTTGACAACTGTAACGGGAATAAATATTATCTATCTCACCCATTTGCTGTGGGCATCACCTCAGCTAACGAAGGTTTGAACTCGAGCCCCTACTCGTGTGTGTGTGTGTGTTGCTCGTGTGTGTGCGTGTGCTGCTCGCGTGTGTGTGTCGCTCGACTGCAGCTACACCCTCTTGTGCAAATATGGTCCCTTCTGGTTCCAGAAAACAAGATGGCAACGCCCCGATCCACCCACGTTAAGCGTCACTTTGGCGCACTCGTAACCGAGACGGCGTTAACGAGACGACATCCATGAAATCTTGCGATTACGGAAACCCTTCGGAGTCGTGTCGAAATTCTTTGCAAACTATGCCATTGTTACCAGTGTGTTTGTCTGTGTTCAGTTGGTTTTTATCCTAATTACAGTATACCCGAGTTTCCATTTGTGCTGAGAAATTAGAGTGCTGCTATGAGGAGCTATTAACATGTGAAATAAATAGATTAGTGTGGATTTCAACGAATTGCTGGCATGGGCACAGAAAATCAAATCAGCTACGACCATTTATATTTATAAACACGACTCTGCTGTGGCGAACTGAAAATGTTCAGAACAAGAAGTGAACGCAGACTAAACAGCAGCACAAGATGAAGTGACAGCAGTAGTTTAAACGAGTTTAGTGCCCAATTCCTCTTCAGTAAATGATGATAATGAAAAAAAAAAACTTGCAGTCTGCATCTTTAGGGGTACATTTCTCAGATCAACAAATGCTGACGTGGCGAATCTCTCATTTTCAGAGGCTGATCTCCCAATAGGGACATGTACTGTATATTTAATTAAATATGTTCTCTACTTGGTAACCATCACATTGAGGGAAACGTGTCGACCTGGCCAAGTCAGTGCCGAAAACAACAATCTCCATCTTTGTTTTAGGCGGACTGCTAATTTTCAGGCTGACTCACCGCCGAGGCCAGCTGCTCCTCAGTCATGTCCTCCACAAACACGGGCCGCACAGAAGGCTCCTCGGGCAGGGCTTCAGCGGAGCCCATCATCAGCAGAGTCATTCCCTACAAACAATTATAGAAACACACAGAAATTCACCAATTTGTTCAAATACATTTGGCGGTATAAGTCTGAACACGCAAACATCTCAAATACTCACATTTTTCAGTTTAATGTTTCCCCACTCGTCATCCTAGAATGAGAACAAGACATTGGTGACCTTCTTAAATACAACTCGGGGATAAGGCTACCACGACGCGTTTCTTACTCCAAGGCACATTCCACGCATAGTTTCATCATGTCACTTTAACATGCACTTTAACTGGAGGCCTCCTCCACACACATGCCACTTTAACTTAAACACACGTCACATGTAACACACACCTAAACACTTTAACGTTATTTGTTGTCCGAGCACTTTATCTTGACTTATACTTAAGTTCACTGTTGCTGTCGCGTTGATCGTTGTTTGTCATGTCTAAATGGTGCACCTTCCGCCAAAAAAAATTCCTCGTTTGTGTAAAAATTCCTGGCAATAAAACTGTTTCTGATTAAAAACAAAAGGCTCACTGAATTCTTACAGCTACTGAGCTTTGTAGTTTCAACAAACGGGGGTACAAAGTGAGTTTGTT
>NW_026613409.1:13934-16009 GCF_029220125.1 Pseudoliparis swirei
ATTGGTAGTTTTGATAATCCACATAAGATGAATGCCACGTTAAAACGTGTCTTATAAGCGTTGTTGGTCTCTGAGAAGCCGCAACTGCAGGAACGTTACAGCGAATACAGTGAAGCTACATTCCTGGTTGAGCTAGCGCTAGCTCGGCTAGCAAGGCTACCTGCGCTAATCAGACACAATGCATACAAGAATAAAGAAAAGCGTGATTCTGCGTTTTTAATACTGGTACAACAGTCATGATACGCGTAGTTGGCTTAAACTGACAACAAAGAGGCTATATTTTACATAACGGAGGTCTGTTAAACAAGTTGAACTCAACTGTCACCTGGCTAGCCGAGCTAACGTTAGCTTTCACTTAGCGTCAGAAGCTGCTTTTTGCGTTGTGTCGGATGCCAGCGCAGGTTTCTGTGAACTCCACTCACTAACAGAGACGTAATGACACTTAAAGACCGTCTAGACACGTTGTTTCCTTATTTACATAGCTCCACCGGTGGCCTAATGACACTGACAGGCTGGCTACCACCGTTAGCTTGCTTATTGCATATCACGCTAAAGCTACACGTAATTCTAGCTCCTGCACACAAACACGTGGAAGAGTTGACGTGTTTACTTGCGTTCACAGCAGCCATTAGTGCGTCGTGTTAACGCAACACCGTACCTGTAAACACCGGCATATTTGGCAACCTTTGACTTCCTCAACTCTTGGTTTTTTTTCCTTCTTCTTTATCCCGTTTTCAATCCACCGGGGCGCGAACGAAGAGTTGTCTCGTTCAGGCTGAACTTCATTCAAACACAATGACGCTGCAACAACACGCCGACACTTATCGATGCGTGCGGACATCTGCTAGCCGTCCTGCCGCCAGCAACGCACTAGGACTACATGCGCGCGCACACACACACATCGTCGTTTGCCGACTATATCTGGATTAAAACACAGATTTGCACTTCAGTGGCACTTGGATGGCTCTTATTATGGTACTTTTGTAGTTCGACTATGTTGAGGAAATGATACTTTCTGTATTCGTGTTGTTCTTAGTTCGTACTCTAGGTTGAATGCACTTATTGTAAGTCGCTTTGGATAAAAGCGTCTGCTAAATGACATGTAATGTCATGTAATACACTCATCACAGTGTTTATGAGGTTTTCAGCACACAATACATGTTTTTTTAATTTTTTAAATGTCTCCCTCCAACAATATACAAACTCACCTGAGCCTGTTACCGATGCAAGATGGATGGATTGACCTGATGGAGAACACATTATCCCGGTTTGTACTGTTTATGATCCAAGATACTACCAAGCTCAACATTAACTATGTGGTAGTTTAAACACTACTTTTAGAAGATTTAGGACTGAAATACATAAATAAAAACTAGATTTCAGATTTTGACACATGGAAACTCTTAAGAAAATAAAACGGAGCCCCCCCTTAACAAATTGGGTGATTATGTGCTTCTGCACTACATATTCACAAATTAATTCTCAATTAAATGAGACAAAAACACTTTGTACACAATAAGCCTGGAGCTTTTTTTGAAACCCCCCACCCCTGTGTCCGATGCCCACTGTGCCTATATCGTAATCCAGTTTAGATGGACCCATGTGAAGCTTGATATTAACAATATGAAACCCACTCACTTTCTGCAGTGAAAACTAGTGTACAGTGAATGATAAAGATATGTTTATTGACATATCCATCAGTGCGGACTCCAATGCAATTAACCATGCAAATTATCCAAGACAAGAGTAGATCATAGTTCCAGTGCTTTTTTTTAACTGAACAAAAAGTTACAAATAAAAAGGTTTGCGGAGGTATTCCATAATCCTTATGTCGTTCTCATTATATACACCGTGGGGGGAGGGGGTTGCATTAACGGGACATTACCGTGTTAGAGAATCAACTTGTAATTGTTAACAAGGACACTCATCGACACTGGTGGTCTCCCTTTAGGTACACCATCCTGAAATTTGTCTTATGATATGAACCGAGCATAGGGACTTTCTTTTGACACGCTAACTCTATTGCAATGTGTCCATAAAGAGGTAATCTAATATATATATTTTATATACTCAAA
>NW_026613410.1:0-23990 GCF_029220125.1 Pseudoliparis swirei
GCTTGAGAGCGAGCCGAGAGACGGGAGAGCAGAAGGTCGACGAGACGACGCCAGGAGGCCGACGAGGGGTTCGCAGGAAATACGAGATGCCGTTTTGCCGCGTGAAGAGGAGGCAGCGATAAGCGCCCGTGAGCATCTCCCACCGCCTCTCTCCCAGCATCAGAACAACTCGTCCTCTCCACCTCCTCTCTCTCGTCTACCCTTCCTGTAACCATGGAGACCGCTGGTTTTCTCCCAGACGGATTCGATGGTGTTAAATGAGGAGGCTGGATGGATTCGTGCACACAATAGCACAGAGCCCCTCCTGAACAGTCCTCATTCAGCTGGGGACATGTTCTTCACCTCCGCATAGAAAGAACACCAGGATGATAATTAAATAAGACACAGTACAGCTGGTCTCCACAGCCTCTTAGATGAGCAGCGTAACTTCAGTTGGACCGTCTGTGGCGTCATGCATGGAGAATGCAGATTGTCTGTTGTGGAGGTTACACGATGTCCCTGTGCTGCAGTCTGGACCCTTTTGTCTCTGTTTCCTTTCAGCTCGATTCAGAACGCCGTCATGTGACCCTCCCCGCCCAGGGAGCTCAGATCAGTCTTCCTGCTCTCAGAGGCTCCATCTACTACATTCGGTCCCGGATCCTGAGTGAGTGAGTACCATCTGTGAGGTGTTCAGTTCCCTTTGTTGCACTTCGCTTTGTCTCCTTTGTGCAGCCAAGTCCTGCAGCGTCCTCCTCCTCAGGCCTGCAGACCCATTCCTGATAACTGACTCATAAAAAATAAATGCTTTTGACATTAACACTCACCGCATAACGCAGGCAATAAGGCTGCAGGACACAGCAGGATTATTACTGAGATGGCCCAGAGCAACGCGAGTGTGAATGGATGATGACAATTAAAATGTGAAAACTGCCCCGACAGCGCAGTGTGGAGGTCGGATGAATCACAATTACAATCTGCCCTCAAATGACCAACACTTACTTCTGTTTATGTCAGCTGTGAGAGCCGAACGGAGACGGAAAGATCCAGAAGAGTCTCTGTGAACATCGTGTGCTGGGCTCAGATATACAAGTACTGACATCACTGTTGTTGTTATGTAGGTACTGACATCACTGTTGTTGGTATGTAGGTACTGACATCACTGTTGTTATGTAGGTACTGACATCACTGTTGTTGTTATGTAGGTACTGANATATACAAGTACTGACATCACTGTTGTTGTTATGTAGGTACTGACATCACTGTTGTTGTTCTGTAGGTACTGACAGCACTGTTGTTGTTCTATAGGTACTGACAGCACTGTTGTTGTTATTTAGGTACTGACATCACTGTTGTTGGTATGTAGGTACTGACATCACTGTTGTTGTTCTATAGGTACTGACATCACTTTTGTTGGTATGTAGGTACTGACATCACTGTTGTTGTTCTATAGGTACTGACATCACTGTTGTTGTTATTTAGGTACTGACATCACTGTTGTTCTATAGGTACTGACATCACTTTTGTTGGTATGTAGGTACTGACATCACTGTTGTTGGTATGTAGGTACTGACATCACTGTTGTTGTTCTATAGGTACTGACATCACTGTTGTTGTTCTATAGGTACTGACATCACTGTTGTTGGTATGTAGGTACTGACATCCCTGTTGTTGGTATGTAGGTACTGACATCACTGTTGTTGGTATGTAGGTACTGACATCACTGTTGTTGGTATGTAGGTACTGACATCACTGTTGTTGGTATAGAGGTACTGACATCACTGTTGTTGGTATGTAGGTACTGACATCACTGTTGTTGTTCTATAGGTACTGACATCACTGTTGTTGGTATGTAGGTACTGACATCACTGTTGTTGGTATGTAGGTACTGACATCACTGTTGTTGGTATTTAGGTACTGACATCACTGTTGTTGGTATAGAGGTACTGACATCACTGTTGTTGGTATAGAGGTACTGACATCACTGTTGTTGGTATTTAGGTACTGACATCACTTGTTGGTATGTAGGTACTGAATTCACTGGTTCTGTTATATTCTTATTGTTATACTACATATTAATGTTATATTATATAATTTCCCCACTGTGGGACGAATAAAGGAATATCATATCTTAGAGGTACTTGAAGCACAATAAAAGGATTCTCCCAGGAGAACCTGTGTACATGTTGTCATGGTAACGTATGGTAACTTAGGCTTACTGGGAAAGACAACTCAGGAGGTTACAGGACTGACTGGACTCCTTTAACATAACGGTCAGTTTTATAAACTCTCACTGTGGTCCCGGCCATCGAGGCAGCAGGTCTCAGAGGGAGACCAGCAGCATCACAGCGCTCACACGACTCGATAAGGGAGCAGGCAGAGGGTCTCGTGTTCTTCAGGCTGCAGACACATGAAACAACTGCAGCTTACAAGAAGGTTTACGGAGCTGAGCAAATTAAAATAACATCTCTTTGGCAGGAACAAGGAAAGCACTTTAGGCGGAACATAAACACAATAATGACACGAATGTTCTGTTCCTTCATACAAGCAGCTCTCCTATTCATCTGGGTGTGTACAGCATCTGCCAATGAGAGATTGTAGCTCGATGCTAGCATCAACAGCCCAGTATTCAATTCGGCTTCAATAAATATGTGCAACTTTCTCTCAAATCGAGAAGAGAACAGAAGGGTGGAAGAGCAACAGGCCAGTTCTATAGAGCCACCAGGCATGAGAGGAGAACGCAAAGTGCGAGTACAGATTAGCACATAGCATTTCTTATGGCTGACTGGTTTTATGAGCCTTCACTGAAGATTACCAGTCAAAGTATTTTTTTTACAAAATGCTCATCGAGCTCTGATGAACCGCCGGCGTCCGTCACAAAGACCTCGCGGATGAGACATGTCGCCGATATAAAAGCAATGTCAATGTTACTGCTCGAAGACGTTCAGAGGTCAACTGAGGTCAACTGTATGAGAAGACAAGACAAATGTCCACTTGGGTCTGCAGCAGTGTCGAGGCCCGGCTAACGGATGATGTGCAGGTATCTGAGGTCAGGGTACAGGAGGTTGGCGAGCAGGGCCAGCAGCCGCGGTCCGTCTCCCAGGCAGTGTCCTGGGTAGCGGATGAACTGGACGGCTTTATTCACAGATTCCCCCAACTCGGCGTACTGCTTATTGCTGGGCATGGCCTCCAACACCCCCAACATCTGCATCCACAGGAAACACCAGGAACAAAAGCTATCTTTAGAAGACGAATGCAGATAATAAAAGGAAAACCCTGTATTTGCAGTCTTGGTTGCATACTTGCTGTGCTTTCTCAGAGAGCTGCAAGTCGCTGCTGGGCTGGAGGCGGAGCTCGCTCTCTGATGGCATCTGGACCGACATGAATGCTCCCAGACTGCGGACAACCACCCTGAATCTAAGATGTACATTGGACATGAATTAACAGGAGGGTTATCAACACTGACGAATACATATTTTAGTGTGTTCATGGGCGATGGAAATGCATGCGAGCTTACCGATTAGAAACCGGAGACCTCTTCCCCAGGCCGATTGCTCCCAACAACCCAGAGTTCAGTCGTTCTTCTCCCAGCTGAAGCAGCCGGGTTTGCAACCTCAACAGACCCATGACGACTCCGGACACGTCAGTCGGCCCGGCCTGCGGCTTCAGATGCTCCGCCGACAGACTCAACGCCTTGTGCCACCAAAGAAACAGCTTGGCTTCATCCCCCGGACCACTGGACACACACAAGCACACGTGCCGACATGATAAATGGATTTTTTTTTTAAAGCAAAAGAAAGCAACTAAATGAGAGAATGAGGCGTCAAACCTGGGGAACACTTGATTGGTCCATGTGTTAATTAAACCCAGAGTCCTCCTCTCATTGGCTGCTGTGTATTCAGAGTTGAGACGCTGCAGGATGAAGGCGTAGAGCGTCAGGAAGCTGCCCCCTGATTGGCTCTCGGAAAGGAAGTCGTCTACTGTGAGCTCAGGCACCTGCAGCGATGCCAACACCGGACCCCAACCTACAGACTCCTCCCCCGCTGAGACAAAAACACAGACAGTGGAATAAAACACAAACTAACTTTTTGGAGAAATTGTCCAATTTGTATGAGTAGAGGACCGTCAGTAAAAAGAATCCAACAACAGCTCTGGACTTAAACGTCTAAGACAGTCATATGTAAGAGGGTTCATCATGCTCAATGTGCATGGGTATGCATGTGCACAGGACAGAGGTATCGACAAGAGGAGAATGCTTTCGTGTTTTTCCTTTACTGTAACAAGCTTTCCCAAGAAAAGTACTTTCAATCCCCCGTTAAATAAAACGGTCACTTTGGTTACCGTGGTTGAAGTACGCTGTGATGCACGCCTCCATGATCCTCGTCATGTGCCGCACCGACGCGAGACAGCGGGAGCAGGCGGTGAGGAGAGGCAGAATAGGGAAGCCCCTCCCCTTCCTGTCGAGCCACGCAACGACACGAGCGGCGAGCGCCTCGCCCGTCGAGACGCCGACCCCGTTCAGCAGAGCCAGAGCGTCGCCGAACAGCCGGCAGAAGGCCATGTGCCTCTGCTCCAAACCCGTCTCTGGAGACAAGAGGAAGGTCAACCGACGTGACGGGAGGATTCACGACCGACGGGCGATGCCGAGGAAGGAGGAGGACGACTCACCTGGAGGGTTGAAGGTGACGACGCTCTCCAGAAGAGACTCCAGCTGAGCCTCCAGGCCGCTGAGGCCGATGCCGCCGCTCTGCTCCAGGGCCGCCAGCGACCGCACGCACCAGCACACATGCACTGCGGCCTTCAGCGTCTCCTCCTGACAGAGAGGAACGCAGGTTACAGGGTTCGGTTGGGTCAATGCTGGACACAGAGACACACACATATATGCATTACTTTCTCATTTAGAATATATTGTGAACATTATAAGATACATATAAGAGCTCCTGTCCCCCAACACTGTTTAACTGTGAGAGTACAATGTAGGCGTCAAGCATTACATTGCTTATTTATTATTAAGGGTTAAAATACGAGTCATCTTATACAAAAAAGAGATTTTCTATGATTCTTAAAGTGAAATATGTACAGGTTACCAAAGAAATACATCAATACTTTTCTGATATTTAACATTTCACTGATTTATGATGCAATGATTGCATCTAGTTTCCAATTGTTTTCATTCATATTTTAGCGGTACTTAGTGGCACCTTCAGTATGTTTGCCAGTTTATTTTTAGGGATGGAGTTGAAATACACGGAGTAAAGAAATGACATCGCTGGATCTTCGAGGGGTTCTGTGTCCAGTAAAGTGCATTTTCCCATTTTGGTGTTTAAGGTCCACAGCTACTGTCATTTACGTCATGTGGCTGAGTGATTTAGAGCTGGCAAAGAAGACTGAATTGTTTATGTCTAAATTTAATACGGATGTTCCAAGCCTCCCACGTTCACACAAGGCTTCATCCTTCATCCGCCTGGGCCAGAGTGGATGAAGGAGACGCATTCATCTCCTCTGTAGAATACAATCATACAGAGTATCTCTATTCATCCTATGAATTAACTTTCATAAAGTCTCAACTGTAAGATGATATATTACAAGAATATGAAATCATTGCCGAGTACGTTTTGTCATTTTTCTGTGCTTGAAACCTTCGACTGGGAGGTTAAACTGTGGCTTCACTAACTCCATTTAGACCTGAACAGGTGTATGATGCCTCCGTGAATCTGGGACGTGACTTGTGAAACAAACGGCTCTGTGTTGTCCCACCCTGTGTGGAACTTCTTGAGGGAGGGGCTGGAGCCCAGCAGCACGACGCAGACATTTCAACAGCAGCTGAAGCGCAGAATCAGCACTGAGCAGCAAGGAGGGCGGGTAGTGGGCGCCGACATATCCCAGAATGCCCTGGTATGAGGACAGGTCCAACTGGTGCCAGGGCAGGGAGGTGGATTGGACCAATAGACTGAGCAGAGGGGAGTCCTGGAGGTTGAGGAGGAAATACATGAAAAATGACTGAAGAAAGGACAAGAGGACTCACAGTGATTGGAAAACTAAATATTCTGGACTTACCGGCTGACTCAGGATTTGTTCCTCCTTTGCCAGAAAAACTAGCATGTATAGAAGATAGACCAACATGGTGTGTGACTCCTTCTGAGCACCCGCGTCCTGGAGAGTGGGATATGCCGTCAGGGTGGGAGGAGTTTGCAAGTGGTCACTTAGGACGCTGACCCAGTTGACTTTGCACAACACTTCTCCCAGAAAGAGGAAACAGCTCTTGGGACTTCCTCTCTCCACCTGCAGGCACAGGAAGGAGAGACCATCGATTATCTGAACACAAAACTACAAATGTATTGTATGTTCACCGACCGTGCTCAGAATTCATTTTTTTCCCGACCTACTTCATGAAAGATGCACATTCATTGCTAATCCAGTAAACATAATCTGATTATCCTAGATATAAATACATGTATCATGAAAGAGTGAATGATCCATAATGAAAAGATTTACTGCAGGGAAATAACATATTCGTAAATGTGTCTATGGCTTCATTTTTGGTAAGCTTTCCCATTCATGAATAAGCAACAATAAGCAGCTTCTTTGTTCAAATTAAATATGTTTAAAACTGCAGTTTCTATCCAGCAGCCTCTCAAGATTCATGTGGGTCTTGAGAGGCCGGAGCTTGTTTCCAGGAACAGAGAAGTAAAGCTAATAAGGAGCTAATGTGGGGGTCAAAGACGAGCTCTCACATGAACAAGCTCCCCGTGTCATGCGTGTCTAGACAACTGTGCAGCGTCGGGGGTCGGAGGTCGGAGAGCAGAGCATCTCACATTGAATAGCTGCTCCATCAGCTGAGTGTCCGGGTGCAGCTGTCTCCACGGCAGGCGGCGGAGGTGCGTGTGGTACAGGTAGAGCAGGTGCTCGGGTGTGTGGGGAGAGGTGCAGCTCTCACAGTAGTGCATCACGCACAGCCACAGGGCGCCTCTCTGGCCGGGGAGCACGCGGTCTGGAACACACGGCGGCGCCGGTTGGAATCACTTGAACAGTGCAGATGAAAACACATTCACACTGGTGAACACCGGCTGCTGGGGACCCACCTCTGAACCTGAGATGCAGCGCGGCGGTGAGGTGAGCGTACAGGCCGACCAGACGTCCGGCTGCACCGGCGTCGGCCTCCAGCCAGGGGAAACACCGGAGCCTGACACAAAGAGGCATCTTCATCACATCTTCTCTTCTCTTCATTTCCCTGGAAAGCACTGAACTGCTCTCTGCATGCATCAACCAGGAGAGTCACAGTAAACTAATCTTTCCCCGATGAGACTTCATTGTGACTTGGCAAAGTCCCAACTAAATAAACATCTTTTGTGGTCGTTTGTCTCGTTTGTGGTTCGTGTTGTGCGCTTCGGAGGTAAATAAATACCACCGTTAGTTCACTCATCGTGTTCTCACTATGGAGGGGCAAAGATATGAAAAGAAAGCACGGCTTGTGAATGTCGCTCTGCAGTCTGCGCTCACATCGGTTCCCCCGGCGTCTGAACCCGGAGCTGAGGCTGTGGGACGCTTACCCGCCATCATCGGTGTCCAGAGGAAAGATCCACGGCGTAAATAACTTCTCAATCTTACTGTGGATGTCCTGCAGAGCTGTGAAAGGGAAAGACGAGTGTCACTTTCAAGGATCGCGGTCCTCAGCGTGCGCAGACAATCGGCGGTTACCTTTCATAATCTTGCCGCTGCCCACCGGCTCTCTGGCGCCGCCGCCGAGCTGCAGGTCGATGAGACGACCAGCCAGATGCTCCCAGAAGGAAACCACCTCCCCGATGTAGGGAGTCCAGGCCGAGTAGAGGCCGAAACTACGGAGGTCTGGCTTACTGAGACGACTCCGCAGGAAGTAGTCACTCAGCCAGATGACCGTCTCATCCACCTGTTGGAAAGCAATGAATCCACTCAGCCTTGGATAAATAATGAATGTCTGAGCATCCTATGATATATGATTACATAATATAGTGAGACAGACAGGATCGCATTACCACAGTTACCTGCTGAGGGGAGAGGCCGATGGAGGGCCTGTGGGAAGAAGCTCGGGAGGCGACGGCACGGCCAGCGATGTCACGGGCGTCGAGTTCAGTTTTGCTTTTCGTATTATGGGATGGAGGTGAGCAGCCCAGCAGCCGCAGAGTCACCTTCCAGCAATCAGGATTCAGCAACTGGTCGGAGGAGCCTGGTGAGTTTAGAAATGCCGTTGTTGGTCAAAGACGTTGCAAACCAAACACCTAAATCCAATATTCTTGAAATAAAAATACTATAAAAAAGATTTTTAGATCTCTGATATTTAACTTGTGGCTTCATTTGATCTCACGAGGACCTAAACGCTGTCTCATAAATGTACACATGTGTGACGAGCTGATTCAGTAGCTTGATGGAATGATTCAGACAATTTTACTTTCGTTAATAAATAAATAAATCTCTTTTTTTGGTATAGATGAGTAGGAGGCATCCTTCAGAAGGACTAATGTGTTTTGATGAATCATTTGAATGAGCAACAAGAGAAGAGGTCGAATGGCTCGATACGGATTACCAGCCAACAGTTTACATAAAGTAGTTTGCAGTCCAATGCTCTCTCTCAATCTCTCTCCCTTTCACTCTCTTCCTTTCTCACTCTCTCTCTTTCACTCACTGGTCATAAGCAGACGCAGACAGTCACTGTAGTGATCGGGAAAGCGGTGGCGTAGAATCCAGGTCCAGTGTTTGGTGAACAGGTGAGACGGCGTGAGGAGTTCTGGCTCGGGGTCTCGGCCGCAGACGCAGAGCGCTCCGTGGACCAGCTCCAGCAAACGGGTCCGCTCAGCAAACACGGGGTGGGCTTCACTCAGCCACTGAGACAAGTCAAACTGGACAGAGAGAGGTCCGAGTGGTTCACTGTGACTACTGCTTTAGGCATGCATCAAAAGTCTTCACTGTGTTGCGTCCGTGTCAAAGCCCACCTTGGTGAGCAGCATGAAGATGACATCAGCACTGTCCAGGTGTAACGACGTCACGACGTCTTGGTAGAGAAAGACGAGCTGACCGGGTGCTGCATTGGGCGTGAAGAAGGGGGAAAGGAGTGAGCAGAGATGCCTCTGCTCCAGGATCGTCTCCAGGACACGACCACACTCCTCTGCATTTCCCTGGATGAACACCTGGACACAGGACGACAGCAGGAAGCAGTTCAAGCAAGTTTCATTCCTTTAAGGAGGAAAGGCCCTGCTGAGACTCCGCCCACTGCTGAGACTCCGCCCACTGCTCCTCTCTTCCTCCACCTGATGGACGGTGGAGGTCTGGATGGTGGAATATGCCGACTACCAACTCTTCATCCACTCTGTCATCTTCATTGTGTTGTTCCTGTGTTTTAATGTGTGTGTAATGATTCCTTCTGGTCACATGACATCTATGACACCTGTCCATCCTGGAGAGGGATCCTCCTCTGTTCTCTCCTCAAGGGTTCTGACCTTTTACCCTGAAGGGTTGTTTGGGAGTTGTTCCTGATCCCATGTGAGGTCAAAGGTCAAAGGTCAGGGATGTCTATGTGTACAGATTGTAAAACACTCTGAGGGGGATTTGTAATTTGTGAAAATGGGCTCTACAAATAAACTGAATTGAATTAAAATGAACCTGCTCCGATTAGCAATCAAAAACTGCCATGTGTGTGTGTGTGTGTGTGTGTGTGTGCATGCGCACCTGTCCCAGTATCTCCACACACGATGACAGGTACTGCCGTGTTGGGGGATGCCGCAGTGTGTCTTCACACACAAAGGAGACCACCTGGTAGAAGGCAGACACCCCAACATGCTGCACGGCCGACGACTTCTGGGCCTTCTGCATATTCACCAGAGCCCTGAGCACAAAACATGCAGCAGTCAAAATGAATCGTGATGTCGTGCATGTTTTCTTCTCTTCTTTAAATCAGCTCCCTTTGTTTAGACTGACGTAATGAAGTTCTCCGTGTGGACAGCAGCCTGGGCCAGGCTTTGAGGGGGAGGAGCCATGGCGTCGGCTTGAAGCTTCTTGACATCCCGACGTAGTGACGTTATCTGAGTCTGCACCGCCTCCTGCCTCTGGACACACTCACACTGCACCAGATACGGAGAGCACGAGCAATACATTAATATAGAACAGCAAAAACATGAATATATATATATAAATACATATATATAAATATATATATATGAATACATATATATAAAAATAAAAATATATATAAATCAAAATATATATATATGAATATATATAAATATGAAAATATATATATATGAATATATAAATATGAATATATATATTCATATATATATACTGTATTCAAAATGTGGCTAGTGGCTGGTTGAGTGCTCTTACAGTGACAGTGATGTTTGCGGGTCCCTGGCACGGCTGCCCACCCTTCCCTTTACACTCCAGGGCCATGGTGACTTGCTCTGGTTGGTTCTTGTACAGTAGAGGAAGGCTTTCCAGCAGCTCCTGCTCCATCGCCACCTGCTGGACTTCACGTGCAACTGCAACCCTAACACCAAGATGAACAAGCGTTTCATGATCACAGTGTAACTTTGTGATCTTTTTGTTTTGATGTGCGGTTTATTCGAGTACAAACAGCTGTGTGCATTTCTGTGAATGCACGTGTTCCCCTGATGATGAGTAAATGTTTTAATGTGTGTATGAACTCTGTGTACCTGGCCTGCTCCTGCAGGATGCTCAGGTCCGCCTGCAGCAGTTCAGTAGCAGCTTTAGAGTCAGTAAGGCAGGTGGTGGGGACTTCAGCTAATGGCGCCTTCCGCTGCCGCAGCTCTGGAGCTGGACGGGGGACTGGATGCTTCTGCAGGTTGGAGAGGATACGATCCCTTGCTGCACAGAGAGACATAAAAGCACAAAATGGAAACTAGTAACTCCCCCAAAAAATTAATTAAATGGTTCAGCCTGATGTTGACCATTGAGGTGAACAATGTTTGGATCAATACCATTGTTGAGGCTGGTGTAGTCAGTGAAGCCGGGGTGTTGAACTTGCAAGAAGATCGGCTCACTCTGCACCTTCTCCCACAGAGACAGGACCTCTCGCTCGTCATACAGCAGGCGCTCCTGGTCCAAATACTCCAGCCACAGCTCCTACAGCAAAACACGGCAAATTAAAATGCAAGAGTTTCACAACGTGCCACTCCACAATGACGGTCCACAAGCCTGTTACAATTACTGTACCACATAATTCACATTACAAAATGCAAACACACAAAGATAAACCCACCTGCTGCCGCTGCATGACCTGTGCCAGTCTGTGTGGTTCATACTTGGGAGGAAGAGCGGGGAGGTACACTTCCTGCTTCTGCAGAGTCTCATCATCCAACCATACGGCAAATACACCAAACAACCTGCATGCAACCAATGAGCAGAGGTCTGAGAGCCTGTTACCACACTCATGGCTGCTCCTACTGGCCAGATAGCAAGGAGGAATGGATTTTGAGTGAACAGCTCAGTGACCTACCTGACCAGCTCCGTGTGGAGCCGAGGCGAGGTGAGGAAAGGGGGGCGGGGGTTTTCGGGGCTGTCGTCGCTCTGGCTGTCTGATGAAGGGGTGTGTGCTGGGGGCACCCTGAGCGCCTGGCTGGCAGCATGGTGGAAGTCAGACACCTCCTGTATTCTGTGTCTCAGGTCTCTGAGTAAAGCAGCCTGAGAAGAGGCCTGGAAGAACCTCCTGCCGATGCATCCACCTGCAGCCAGCCTGACGGAGAACACGGCGAGAGACGAGCTGGCTTCACGGGGATTCTGAGTTACTCCTGGTTTCTCTGGCTAGGGATAGCACTGTGTGTGTGAGCAGCATACCCGTACTCAGGTCCTGGTTGTCGGAAGTACAGCTGGAGAAACTTCTGCCACACCAGGGGAAGGAGAGGGTGGTCTAGAGGCGTGGCTAAGGCCTGACACGCCCAGCGGTACACCTGCAGTCGCTGCAGAGATGGTGCCACCGGCATCTTCAGCCTCTGCTGGGCATTCTGGCTCAGACACAGACACACGGTTAGCACAGCTACGCACAGCAGGAGGCCGAGAAACACTCGGCGGCCTTGGAAGAACGATGTTTAGGTTTAGTTACAACTCATCTCACAGATATTGGATTACGCTGATGAGCTGATCAGCTAGCATTCAAAACTATTCTTCTACCTCTTAATACAGTTTATAATTGACTCTGCCACTTCATTCTCGCCTGTCCCTTCATAACCCACGTTGGACACTGTGTGGCGCTCTAGTGAACGCTGGTGTGACGGGCCTTTTCGACATGTCATTGCAGGTGTAATTAATATCATGAATTACGTCCTTGCTCTATTTAGACCCTGCATGTTGGCTTACTGGAATAGTTGTGACATACTAAATATAACAGGACTATACTAACGTGTATTGATTACACTTGTGTGTTTACATTGCGATGATATGTCGTGTTTTCTAGTCTCAGACAAGATTCAAGGTCCTTTTATTACTATTGCTGGCTTTGAAAAGTTTTTAAAAGCCAATAACGGATGAAACGGTGTCGGGTTTGAAAGCAGTTTTTTCCGCTGACAGCATTGACTTCTGGACGAGTGTAAAGCGGCGGCTCTGCGTACCTTTAGGGCTTGTTCTGGGGAGACGTTGGGCTCGGACAGGAGCTCCTGTTCAACACAGCGTCTCAGCTGAGATTCCTCCTCAAACACGCCCTCCATATTCAGCACCTGCCAGGCAAACCAGACCTACAAACACAGGCAGCACATGGCAGGAATGAGGACTTCACGAAGACGAGGCGCATGTCTTTGGTGCTTCAGAGGCCCTTACCTCGGCACTCAGGGACTGGCCCTCGATGAAGGAGGGCGTGGCGTTTCCAGCAATCCAGCTGACCAGAGAGGAGAGCAGACCTCGTTCTCCATGGTCACCCAAGGCATTCTGCAGGAGGTTAAAACAGCTGTTGTTGGTTCACTGTGCCGACTCACTGGTCTCAGCTCACTGGACTTTCCTGATGGAAACATTTTACTGGGGATTCATCGTTCAAGTCCACTTTCAGAATGTCTCATGATCAGTTCTATCACAGTATCAACTACAACTCATAGGTTAAAGGGGAAAAAGGTTCAGCATCTCACACACACACACACAGTCCCCTGCTCTTACTGTAATGTGCAGCCCATTCATGTAGATGTAATATTAATCTTTAACATGTTACTGTTTGCAGTCCTAAACTCAGCATCTGCACTTCTGAGCTCTAAAGAGTCCAGACATGAAGCGTATATCATGACGGAGGAAGTACCTTGTGCTCTTGGTACAGATGTTTCTGCACACATTCCTCCTGATTGCGTTTGAATGCCGCGCAGCAGAGCTGGTCCATGAGGAACAGGACGGTTTTGTCCCGGTACCACAGGTTCTGCCGAGTCAAGATCCTCACCCAGAAGTCCAGCACTGCTGCGGCTCCGACCCGGCCGGGCTGGGAGCTCTCCACCACGTGGCTCTGGAACACACACAGAATTACACATGCTCTCTTTGTGAAAGATGCATGGGATGCATCCTTCCTTCAGCTGCTGGCTGCAACACACTGCAGCAGATCACCAACACACTACACACTGCAGCAGATCACTAACACACTACACACTGCAGCAGATCACTAACACACTACACACTGCAGCAGATCACTAACACACTACACACTGCAGCAGATCACTAACACACTACACACTGCAGCAGATCACTAACACACTACAGGAGATCACTAACACACTACACACTGCAGGAGATCACTAACACACTACAGCAGATCACTAACACACTACACACTGCAGCAGATCACTAACACACTACACACTGCAGGAGATCACTAACACACTACACACTGCAGGAGATCACTAACACACTACACACTGCAGGAGATCACTAACACACTACACACTACACACTGCAGGAGATCACTAACACACTACACACTGCAGGAGATCACTGAGATCCTGGAAAACTTAGCACTTTACTTTATTTTCCCCCTGTATATTTAGTATTTAGTATTTAGTTTTTTAGTATCGTGTTGTGTTTTATATTTATTTATTTTCATTGATGCTCTGATTTTTGAAATGTCCCCACTGTGAGACAAATAAAGGAATATCATATATGGGAAAAACTTTAAAATACAAGCCATCATTTGTATATTTTGTGTGTGCTTTTCATATATTTATGTTTACAAATCTTGAGGAAAAGTTTAGAGATTAAAAACTATTTGTGTATCATTCAGTTGATCTTGTGCACACGGGAGCAGCATTGTTCCCGTGTGACATTGTAGTGCCGATCCCTTTGATGTGAGTGACGCCTGCTGACAACAACGTAAAGACTTCAGTCGGTTTCTGTGCCATCACATCTTTACAATAACAGCTCGTGGTGACGGACCTGGATGACACTGTTCAGATGTCGGACAACGTCTCCGTAGTTGGTTCCTGTGAGCAGCGGTGCGACCCGGTGCGTGAGCTGCTGCGTGACCCCCTGAGGACACACGCTGTCGTACTGCAAGAACAACTGGACACAACTTACAAACCTGCATCAACAGAGGGAGGTACCGTTTAGCTGGTGGAAATAAGGTGGCTGCTACAATAGCTCCATGACGTGTGTGATGGATGCTTCTCACTGAGAGTTGTTCAGCAGGTAGAAGCTGAGCGGGTAGGTCGGGGGGAGGATGTTGTCCAGAAGATGCACCGCCGCTCTCAGGTGGCGAGATTGGATGAGACTCTTCAACAACTCGACTCCATCAGTGCAAAAGTGTTCAAGACTAGAAACACGCAAGAAAAAGATCTCAATTCAAATTCCATGTAGAAATCAACCACTCATATTAGGCAGCGCGTAGGTACACACACACACACCTATGGCCCACTGTCGTCATGGCAATGGACAGGTAGCATCCAATAGGGATGCCTGCTTTTACCGCCCTGATAACAGAGTGCATGCTGGGAGAGTGGGTAAGCTCTGGAGGTGGGTTGGACGCCAAAGCGGGGACCGACCAGGCTCCTTTAGGGTTCTGTGCGTTGCCATGGAGTTTCAGCCTTAGCAACAATTGCCAAGCCCATTGGCTAAAGGATGCTTCAGGAGAAACGCCCAGACGGAGGACACTGGCCAGGTAGGACACCTGCAGGGAGAGGGGCAGAGAGCGAGAGATGAACCACACGCCATGCTGCATGGTACTCGACACCTGCGAGGAGGAGAGGCGCAGCACCTGTTTGATTCCCTCTGATATGAGGCCACTGTACGGTTTGTCAGTGAGGTACTTCTGATAGGCTTCAGCAACCAGCAGAGCCACTTCACTGTGGAGCGACGGCGACAAGGCCAAGGAGCCATCCTGAGGAGGAGACGGGTTTACCGACAATCGCACTCGTGATATCGGCACACGTACTTTCCCCACGGGTCAGCGGTACCTGTGTGAAACCCCAGTTGAGGCCCTCCAGAATGACGCAAGCCAGCCGGTTCTCCACAGCAGACAGAGGGTGTTGGAGCAGCCAGGCTCCGGTCACACACATCTCCTCTGGCCGCGGCCGCCACAGGCTCAACGGCAGCTCTTTGCACAAGTAGAGGGCCACCTAGCACACACCAGAACCCACATGTTCACACGGACCGGACCACGTCGGAGCTGAACCACAAATACGATGTCTTCCTCTCAAAGTGGACAACAGCATGCAGTGAAGTCTTTATGGAATAACAACACCAACCATTCCTACAGTTTGGATGGTCTCTCTCAGCCTCTCCAGGAGCACAGAGATAACATAGGGATGGGCTGTTGCTATGGCAGCCAACAACTCCCTCCCCACCTTAGAGTACGTTTCTCTGGTCGTCACACTGACATAAGACACCTGGAGCAAAGACAAGAGATGTAGAAGAACAAGGTCCTGCATGTTGTCCAACAAAGGTGGATTAGAAAGGTCCTCTATATGAAACACAGAATATAGTATCTGAGTATTTAGTAGCGATGTTTGACATCTTTACTGTTTACATCCCTCTTCAAGTGTCTTCCTTGTGCACTCATACCTGGTACATCAGCAGCGTGATGGCTGTGATGAAGGCGGGGTCAGAGTGCTGAGTGGGCATGGCCATGTGTGCCAGTGCGGTGAGCAGAGCGACGCCATCAGAGCTGTTCACTTCACAGAGCCAGCGCTCAAACCTCTCTTGGTGTTCTGGTTCTGCAGCGGACGCATACAAATGTAATATCACGGCGGCAATTATCAACATCAGACTGAGAAGAATGACGTGGTTATAAAATCCCAACGCAGTAGATCTACCAAGTGTCTTGGAAATTGAGATGTGTGCAGTTCAGTACCTCTGAGAGCCTGAATGCAGGAGCGCGTGTCAGCAGCAGCGCCGAGTGTTCCCGGTTCTGCCGTCTCTGCACACTGCATAACATAAAGGACCCTCCACAGCATCGAGCTGGACAGAGTCCCGTATGGCATCTCTGACATGAACAACCAAATCCCCAACCTGTAAGAGACCCAGAAAACAAATGTAAACTCTGATAAACAAATGATTCCCAGTAAGAGCCAAATGCATGATTTCATTTGTTATAATAATTTAGTATAAAAAGATTTAACCCTCCTGTTACCTTTACATGTACTAACATATTTTACCCTCGGGGTCGATTTGACCACAGCAATTAAAACCTCCAGAAAATATTTAGAATTAATATTGTTTCCCAAGTTTAAGTGTGAGGTACTTTATGTTTGTTTGTTGACTACCTAAATAGCCCTTTAAATAAATAATAAAGTTGATATTTCTTAGATGTTTGACAGTGAAAAACAGCCTGGGGTCAAATTGACCCCAAAGAACACCGACGTTAAACATTGAATGGGGTCAAATTGACCCGAAAGGTAACAGGAGGGTCAAAAAGGTAACTGAAGATAAATCTTTTTCATTATGATTTGAAAGAATGTTTAGGTTAACATATATAATTTAGTATTGTATTTAAAAGCTGAATAACTTGTCAGAATGTAAGCTTCCAATCAGATGACGTCACGTCAGGATAACAGCTGCGTGTGGGACTGTCAGTCGGGATTTGAGCTCAGATGTTGGAAGCGACATAGTTCTTTGACCGTGTGAACATGTAACTCTACGTTTTCTCGTAAACATTTTTTATGGAAGAACTACTTGTCTCACTCGCGTGTCAATTAATAGTTTCTAAGACTGAACTCAAAATTGTTGTACAGAAGACCCAGAACTATCCGGAGTGCCACTACACCAGTTCAAATGGAACCGTGAAGCCAATTGCTCACCGCTTGTTTCTGAGTACATGTAACACGGCTCTCAGGAAGAGGTTGTCATATTCCAGCTGCAGTTGGTCCAAAGACAACAAGTGTGCTTGAGAGCTGGATCCACCAGTTACACTCATATACTGGGCCCAGTGGTCACTGACATAGCACACGGTCATTCTGAGGGGGAGAAGAGGAATATTTAATGTTGACTCCTGACTGTGTAGTCTGTATGTTAGCGGTGCACTGACCGTATGATGTGGCCGATGCGTTTAACCAGCTGTCTGTATCGCGCTCTGTTGTAGGTCTGAAGACCGAGAGCCAGAACCTCAACGAGCGAGGAGGCAAAAGCAAACACACGCATCATCTTCTGACTGGAACAGGCCTTGGGTTCATACACACCTGGAAGGAAAGTGGCATGTTAGTTAATTCAGTGAGCGATGCATGCAGCAGACGACAGACAGCCTCTCGCACCCTGCTGGCTCATCCCCAGCATGTGTGCGTAGAGCTGCTGGAACGGGAACTGGGTCAGCAGGGAGATCAGATCCTCCTCACAGAGCAGCAGCCAGCTGCTTTCTGGGTCCTCGTCCTCAACACAGAGAAAAGAAATGCAGTTGGAGGCTGAATGACAGAACACATGGAAAACCACAGGGATGCTTCACGACAAATCAGGTTGCCATCGCATATATACCCACAACTGAAATGATCCATCATATGGACTTCGGCCCCGCTTAGATCATTCTTGGTTTTCAAAGTGTTTGTTCGGTCATGGCCCGTTGACACATACCTCCTCCCCCGCTTCATCAACGAGAGTCCAGTTCCCAGACTCCGGTCCGGAAGCTGCCGAGCTCTGGCTCTCACACGGCTTCAGATGTCCCAGAAACTCTGCCCGGTGTCTGAGTGAAACACAGACGCCACCGCCGGTTAGAGACGTTGGGTTGTTAGACCCCGAGGCGTCGTGCAGCGCTCACGGTCAGTGATCAGGAGCTTCAGGGTCTCTGATATTTACCCTGAGGGCGACATTAGGATGGCCAGAGCTTGCATAAAGGGCAGCACTCCGCAGGCGTTCCCCCACACTTGGATCTGAGGCAGACATTGGCAAGACAACTCCAGTCACTCTGTACAACCATCGCCATGACGACACTAAATGATGTCTCCAACTAACCTGAAGGAAGGGTGCGGCCCACTTTCCAACCCCGGCAGGACAGCAGAGAAGATGACCCAGCAGGTACAGGTGCTCTCCTGAGCCTCCCACATGCAGCAGGACTGCCACCTGGAGAAGTGACCAGAACCACGTCAGTAAACAACACAACACCTTGACCGAAGGAACATGGGGCAAGAAAGGTGGTGCAGTGTGTGTGTGTGTACCAATCTCTCCAGCCAGTGATGGATGTCTGTCTGGAACTGAGTGTCGTCCAGGACTCTCCGAGTGAAGCTGAACAGGACACCGATGGCCTCTTTCAAGGGGCTGCCAGAACAATCTGATCACAACAATCGATACTTCACATTAGCATCACGCACGAGAGGCGTGTTGGAGCGGGCGTGTTACGGCCACCCCATGGCATGCAGAATCTAGACGTCTCTCACCTTTCAGGAGACGGTGCAGGTATGATTCCACCTGGAGGCGCGACAGCAGAGCAGTGTACGCGTGCAGCGCCACCTTCTGGTGGAGCAGTTCACGGCGAGCTTCGAGCAGCCTGCTCAGCTCCGCCAGCACACTCTGACTGAACTCCGCCTGCTGGAAGCGGTGGTAGCCACACACCTTGGACTGGTCTGCACACACACCCTGCAGGGAAGGGATTACGTTGATGGCGCCAATGCAGCAGAAGAATACGACTTCATAGTTTTCTCTACACACTGTATTCCTGCTTTTTGTTTGACCCACCTGGAGAGTGAGCTGTTCGTCTCTGAAGCTCCAGAGGCGATTCTGTGTGCTCTTGCAGTCGGAGGACTGGGTATGTAGCAGCGTGTGGGATTGGGTCAGCTGCCTACGACAGCGCCAGTAGTTCTGCAGAAGTTCGGTGAGTTCGTGGTTCTCCTGCCGGGCGAGAGCACAGAACTGGGCGGCACACACTTCAACACCCTCCAGCCAAGCCCGCAAACCTCCAGCGGGCTCCCAAACACTCAGCTGCTCCAGCGAGAAGGGCTGCAGAGAAACACACGAGGTGGCTTCACACGTCAACACACGATAATGATTTCATCACGTACTAAGTTAGCTATTTTCATGTGAAATGTACTGACAGAAATGGTCATTTTTTGCTTGTAACTTCTTTTAAATCACTTAAACCAATTTTTATAGAACAGCTTTTAAGGGATCTCGTCCTTTTATGCAGAACTTTGGTTCCCCTCATTTAGTTTGTCTGTTTTTTATTTATTTGGTAAATTTATTTATTTTTAAATTCAATATATACTTTTAAATGTAATATTGGTTTCTTGCTATTCCACTTGTTTTGCTTTGACTCTCTGTGGAGCACTTTGCAAACATTGTTTTTAAAGGTGCTATATAAATAAAGTTATTATTATTATTGTTCAATGTAAAATTGCATTAGAAAATGAACTTATTTGACTACAAATCAGTTTATGACATAATAATTAAGAATGAATTATTATAATGTGCTACCTTTTAGAGGTTGTAATATTGATTCAGAGGAACGACATTTATAAGAGCCACAAAGTGTGTTTTTAGTAGATTTAAGTTTCAGAATTGTTTATAATTTAATATTTAGAATCATGCTCACAGTGGAGGAACTATAAGTTACATATATTGAAAGATCTTTATGTTAATGACTGACGCTCGAGCCAGGCTATCTAATGACGTCATGACGGCAGCAGTTGTAAGAAAAGAGCCGCATTAGACGTGAGAGCAGATAGTTTTTTTACCGTATCACCGTCAGATCGATTTGAACGTTTATTATTTTGTGGACTTTGTCAGCGTTTTTTGCTGTTTAAATAAAATCGAAAGAAAAGGAAAGGAACGGTCTGCTGTCATGCGCGTGAGAGGGAACTCAATGTCTGCAGCTCTGTAGCGGCTTAAGGAAACAACGACGGAACGCCCTACAACATCGATAACCTTTCAAAACTGAGGTGTTCGACAACAAAAACAATGCACGACACTATATGTAATCTCATGACCTACCCACAGCCGGGCCTATAATCTAATGCATTGTTACTTCTTGGTCTGTGAGATTACCTGAATTTCTGGAGCCGTCTTGGGTAATTCTGGGTAGAGTTTGCTTCTAGAAAGTTCTACGACAGAATCCACAAGCTGCAAACTTGGGGGGGAAGATTCCTGCTCCGGAAGCGCCAGCACTGCAGGTCCCGTTTCACTATTCTTCACCGCTTCCTCGCAGAGTTGCATCGCAGAGCCCTCGTCCAGCGTGGGGAGCGAGGGGTACAGTGCAGGGGCGCTCGGGGCATTTGAGATCTGAAACAGAGTTGAAACCCACGGCCGACTCCACGACTGCGCATCGTCTTCGAACTCGGCGGTCTGCGCTGCAACTTTCAGCCCCGCCCCTCCGGCCTCCTCTTCCTCGCGGTTTGACTCCGACGGAGGCGCCGTCTCAGTTAACGCCGACGTGGATAAAGTCTGTGGCGAGGAGGTCTGCCGCGTCTCACAGGGAAGAACTGGAGGCCGCGCTGTGGCCTCAGAGGGACGCTCCGGCACCGGCTCCTCGTACGGCAAACTGAGGGGGACGTCGGTGAAGCCGGAGGCGGGGGCCTCGGAGGAGGCGGGGGCCTCGGAGGAGGGAGCTCCGGCTCTCTGGTCTTCCTCTGCCTGCTTTTGCTTCCTGGCCAGCTGAAAACATCAATCAACCAGGGAAACAACAAGATGAACAACTCGTAATATGCAGTCGCTGCATGAGACATGTGTGAGACTAAAGCACAAGGACTCATGAGGCACAACTAATGCATTAGTACATCTAGCCCAGTGTCTGAAGGACTAGCTCCATTATGTTAAGCTTGTTTATCTGTTTGGTTTCCATGTTTACAGCTTTTTAAGTTTCCTCCTAGTTTCTGAAGACACGATAACAGGCCCGTTGTGAGGAGCAGTGACTTTATGACTGAGAGACTTCCAGCCTGCAGCGCAATCAGTGTTGAAATAGGCTTTCCACCTCAAAAGAAGATATATATTAAAGACTTGTTTGTTTGTTTTTTTGGCTGGTTTTATTTAATAAGGGACATTAATAACATGTCAGTAAATGTGCCAGAGGCTGTTTTTCATCTGTAGTCCCAATGATGTTAAGAACAAACCTAAAAAAATAAGATTACAAATACAATCTACAGACAAAGCAAATAAAATAAGGAGAACAATGTTAAAATGGACAGAATAAAAACATCAGAGACACAAAGCATACAGACGATGACATATATAATACAGACTAAATGAAATATATAATACAGACAAATGAAATATATAATACAGACTAATGAAATATATAATACAGACGAATGAAATATATAATACAGACGAATGAAATATATAATACAGACTAATGAAATATATAATACAGACTAATGATGAAATATATAATACAGACTAATGAAATATATAATACAGACTAAATGAAATATATAATACAGACTAAATGAAATATATAATACAGACTAAATGAAATATATAATACAGACTAAATGAAATATATAATACAGACTAAATGAAAAATATAATACAGACTAAATGAAATATATAATACAGACTAATGAAATATATAATACAGACTAAATGAAATATATAATACAGACTAAATGAAATATATAATACAGACTAAATGAAATATATAATACAGACTAAATGAAATATATAACCACAAACAGGTGGACAACAAGAAAAGACACGCAGGTAAACGACCGACCAGCAAAGTCAAGACATACAGAGACCTGACAGACAGACATACAGACAACAACAGACATACAGACACCAACAGACATATAGTCAACAGACAGACATACAGACAGACAGACAACATACAGTCAACAGACAGACAGTCAACAGACAGACAGACAACAGACAGACAACAACATACAGTCAACAGACAGACAGACTGACAGACAACCACAGACAGACAACATACAGTCAACAGACAGACAGACTGACAGACAACCACAGACAGACAACATACAGTCAACAGACAGACAGACATACAGCCTGCTCACCTGGTGTGTCCCTCTGGTCTTTGCTCTGGTCTTCTTTGGTCTCGCAGCCTCCATCTTTAATGTCGTCTCTCTCTTGTTCTCCTGATCTCCACGTGCAGCTGACCGAGTCTCAACGCGGAGCGACTGACGTCACATGTCCTCGCGCGTCAACGAGGCGCAAAACAAACCAGCAGCTGGATTAGTGCGCGAGGTCTGCGCGCGATAAGCGAGTGTCCGGCTGCGTGGACGAGATAAACACTCGAGTCACGGGTCGTAAACACGCGGAGAAAGGTCTCCGTCGGAGCGCAGCGCGCTAACAGCTAGCATGTGTTCGAGCGGAGACGCATCTAGAGGATCCATGTTCCTAAAACGAAACCCTGCTGATGAAACTCCGCGTCGCGAACGTAAACAAGACGTTCAAAGGCTCAACTCGGCTTACGCCAACAGCTTTCAGCTCGTGATTCAGTCATTTATCTACCTGATCTAACTATGTGTTCAGCTGTGGTCTCACGCGATTAAAGTACGACGTTAACACGTCGCCCCGTCCGCTGCTCAGCTGTCGTTTGTTTTGTTTGTTACAGGAATTTCGCAATCGCAGTCACGTGACAACTCCACCTCTCTACGGAGAGTCAGAGAGACCAAACTTTGTATCATACGGTCTCCGAACAACGTAAACACAACCGAGAACCACCGCGGCTTCTGAGAGGTTGAAGACTTTTCTGTTTGCTGTTGACTTCAATTTAACCAGATTCAAGGATTTCAACCAATTCCTGCATCTCAATACTGCATTTTATTTGTTTAATTGAGTGCAACTGTTTATCTATTTATTGCATGGTTTATGTTTTAAAAAACAAATGTTTTAATGAATGTTATTTTTGTTTTCTTTTTCATTATGCTTTGATGCTTTTTATGGTTTTATGTAAAGCACTTTGAATTGAAATGTGCTATAACAATAAACTTGCCTTGCCTTGTAGTGGTTCCCAAAATGTGTTTATATAATATTTGTATTGGTACAGACAACAGTAGAGTATGAGGTTAAATCAGCATGGTTTTCGTTACTCAAAATCATCACAGACATTTTATATACCTATTTAATAGGTGTGAACTGGGTTCTTGGTGCTGGTACTGACATTAGGATCTTAATATTCTGTAATACAAGAAAGTACACGTGGCTGGTAAATGCAATTACACTGAGTTACTATACACTGTACTTCAAATGAGATGCCCCTCGTCTTCCTCAAGTGGGATATGGGTGGGTTGGTTCGTCAAATGTAAAACATGTCTTTATTATTCAGATATCTTTTCCAAGTGAAAGATAAAATCACGACATGTCAGCCACACGAATAAACAGCCCTCCCCACCGCAGAGCTGGTGGGATGAACCGTGAAAGATAATCGATCCGGTCATCTGGTGTCAGGATTGTTTACTTTGATCTCAACAAAGGTGATTGTACAAGAAAAATAACAAAACGTTAAAAAAGTAATCTACTTACACTGCAATTAATAATTGCTCAACCATGTCGTCTGTAATAAACTTTTCTAACTTTACTGAACTAATAGACTTTAACCTTTTCCAGCAGTGTTCATTTGAAAGCACAGATTAGTCACAGAAAAACACATTTATTTACAACTGTATCCTACAATGATGAAAAGAAAGAGACAATTC
>NW_026613411.1:0-9691 GCF_029220125.1 Pseudoliparis swirei
TTAGACGAGTGCAGTTCACGTTGACAGTGTGCATGTTCAGGCTGAATGCTTGGCCTGTGTTGTTTCTACTTGAATCTTTCTTAAGAATCGCTCATACTAGAAACGTCCTCCTCTAACTGGGTGATCAACAACACACCTGTCCTGACATGGTGCCGTAACACAGCCAAGTCACGCTCAGAAACACATTACACTCTGGTTCAGAAAAAACACCAGAGGTCAACTTCCCTGTTCGGCATAGTGATCAACCTGAGCCTGGGCCCCAACCTATAAGGGCCCTCAACAGATTTATTATTTTAGATATGAAAAATATTGAACTTTGTCACTATGAACTCCTTGTACCAGAAATTAACTCACAAAAGGCCCCTAACTGAAAAGAAATATATGAACTATCAACTTTCTTCTATTAATTGTGTACATTGAAATGTTACTGATTACGTTGGATATTCAGATTTTACTCACACAGTATCATTGAACTACCCAGTTTCATATTATAAAACAAAGGTACCTGGACAAACGTTCAGTATGTTTCAGTGCACTGTGCTAATGAGGCCTCTCTTCCGCGCTCCACTCAAAGTAAACATGAGTGAGAAGCTTCATATCCACCACCGCTATAGACTAGAACATATAGGATTAATGTAAGAATTAGGTCATAGACCAGATAAATAACATTACAGATGTACTGACAGGTAAAAGCCCAAAGCGGTAGCATGCTCCCAGTCCAGGAGGCTATCTGCTCGTGTAGGCTCCAGGGAAGTGAAGAAAAGTCTGTTCCTAACTGAGTGTATCCGGCATCAAGCAGCAAACTGCAGTAAACTGCTGGCCTCAAGCGGCATGATCGACTCATTAAAGCTCATTAAAGCCCCCGCTGCTGAACAGAGCGTGGTTTCTTCTTTAGTGTTTTTTATAGGCAGTTGGCATCACCCAAAAAGCTGCATTACTGTTATTATAACAAAAGAGGGGGAAAAGAGAAAATTATTTTACAAAATCTCGGCCTGAAAGCCTCTCTCAACAGCTCCTGCACTTCCTCTCCAGTAATTATGCAAAAACTCACTCTCAGCATCAACAAGCATGTCAGTCCTTTCAGATCAGTTCCACCTCAGCAGCACAGCTGCTCACAATGCTCAGATATGCTTTACCTGGTCTTCACAAACAATATTCATCATTATTCATCCTTTACTTTTGGAATCCTCATGACTTCCATCTCTTTCGTTCTCGTTGGACAGTTTGCTTGATGTGCTTCATGAAAACAATATAAGGTATAATCCTGCTTGTTATCATTAATGGAGCCGAAAATCAAATATTGAAACACCCGGGCTATAAATACCTCAGAGCACTGCTTCATAAAACCACAGAGGGAAGATTGGCCCACCTCGTTTATGTGACTACATCTTCAGTGCTCAGCGCCAGTGAAACTAACATCTGAGATGAAGGGTTTCTAACTGGTCAACACATTCCTTGAGTGAGTAAACAAGAAAGGTTTCTGCTACTGTGGGGCCTTGCAAACAGCAGCTGTTGGACACAGGCGGCTTCAGGGGCCCAGGAATGTTGTAAAGCAGGACCGCAGTCAGAGGCTGCCTCTCCACCGGATGACTCAAGGGAAAGGAAGTGTGGGACTTTTTCTGAGGGTGGGGGGACTGGACACTTTACTGTGGATTTGTCATAGACTTCGGGCTTTCACATGTTTTTCAGAGGTGGAGGCTGTGGCTTTTTTATTTTTTACTGATTAGACTACGTATTTATATGGTTCTTTTGTCTTAAAAGCTGAATCAGAAACATAACCAAAGTGATGAAACTCTGTTGAAATCGATCACATGTTGCTGTTATCATATGGCTTGTCTGACAAGTTGAGCAGGTGATATTAGATTATGAGCTGTTACCTTCACATCATGTGACTTCAGGATTTTAGGCTGATATTGATATTTTAGGCTGATATTGAATAGAACAAATACGATATCAATAGTTGATGAGAGTATAAGTATGCTTGTTTATCACTCTGCCTCTTTCAGACCTGTAACATTATAATATATTAAGTAAACATAGTTGCACGAGAACACACATACACAGAAACCACACAGCATCAGATGTGGACGCTCATGCACAAGTTTTGGTTTCAATACTGAAATCTAAAATTACCTGCACATACGATTTATTTGGGAATCAATTATATTCTTAATTCAAATGTACACTTTCTTTTATCATAATTAAATACCCGTCCTTTTAAAACTATCCGACTTGGAAACATTTGTGTTGAGAAATGCGTCCTCTAGCGTACGGGAGGACCAGTGTGCGCATTGTTGCCTTCAAGTACTATCGGAATTGTTAGATCTGTTATTGAAGTGACGTAAACGATCACAAATAATTGTATATTTAGTATTGGGGAAGTTCAAGTCATTCATTGATAGGTCTACCATAAGCCATCTTAAAAAGTGGGCTCTATATGGTTGGCTTAATCTAATAATAATGTGTAAGGAATTTTATTTAATAAATCATATAATGCAGTTCTGTAAATATATTATGTAAAAATACCAATATTGTTATCTTAAGTCTTCCTCGTGCATTCTTGATATTCATCAATATCTGCCTGTAATATTTAGGCTATTATTTTAACAGTAGTTCAGCTCTTACATGCGAAGCTACTACGAGGTCCTGGCTGAGGAAGCTGGGATTTACGAGCGGTACGTGGAGGCCTCATGAAATCCCTTTTTTTTAGGAGGGCTGATGTCATTTCAAAACTTAACTCGCACTCCCAAGTCAGCGCGGTGAGTCGCTCACCTCCTTCCCTCCCGTAAAGTGCTCTCTCTCTCGCGTGAGGCGGATCGCATTGAAAGAAAACTCCAGGAGGTGAAATAAACTCACGCGGACACAAACATCCTCCACCGGGGACGAAGCGGAACGGTTTTGCGGCAGAAATCCCGCGACCAGAGCCCCTCTTTTTACGGGGCAAAGGCGGCTGAACTTTTTTTTCCTCTTTTTAAAACTGCAACCTTTAAAAATAAAAAAAATGAATCGGAGCTTTAACAGATCGCAACCTCTGCGGAATGCGGATTGTAACGCGGTGGAGGTGAAAAGCAAGGTGAGCGGGGCGGGTTGGTGGCGGCTCTAAATGTGGATTTGAGGAGAAAAGGAAGAGTTCACATGGTCGTCCCGTAGCGGAGCTGGAAGTGTGTCCCACAAACTGTGTGCAACTCACTAACACATCTTTCCTCCTCTCGGGGACAAAGCTCTCCTCGGCCATGAAGCGGGAGATGGACGCACCCGCTTCTGTGATTTGCACTGATTATTGTCTTTTAATTCCCACCATGCGAATTGTGCTGATTTGGCTCTTTCCCTCCCTGTCACGAAGCTGATTTTTTTTTTTCGGGGGGTGGGGGTTGACATTAACATTAACAACCTAGCATTTAACATTTGTTACCACTTAAGACAAGGGTGATCAATCGGATGTTTCACTGCGGGATTGGTGCAACATAGTTTCCGCCTGCCTATATTGTTTTGAGTAGTTTGAGAGGTTAACAGTGTCATATGGGGCACGCATCAAATTAACCCGCAAGTAAATGACTCCAGTTATCCCTATGCAACTGATGCGAGCACATTTCACATGAATTATGAACCTTTTCTCTGTCAAACCTCATCCAATACACCACAACTGTATTCGACCTTGGCTATCACTGTGATGAGCCTGTCTGCAGTCCAGGAGAAGTTTAGTGTTGAATAGTGTGTACCTGACAAACTGCTTTCATAGCATGTGGGCTCAGTGGAAGTTAAACCAGATAAACACACAGCCCTGTGTGTCCAATCCTCACCACAAAGGGAACCAACAGGGAACTATTTGTCACCACCTCCTCAAGGACTCCTTGTAACCAACAATTTTCCTCAAAATTCCATTTCAGTGACGACAATGTCGAGTGGCATTCATACGTACATATATATGTCTTTACACATGCCAGCAACTCATGAGTGTGTCAGCACTTGTATGAGGGATGAGCTCCTGATTGACAGTTGGCATGCCAAATGGAGGTGACTCATCCAGTCCAGAGGTTGGGTTAGTTTTTTAGTTTTCAGTGTTGTGGTGGGACAAGCAGAGACCTGGGGATAACAGATACACTGATGGAGGGTGAGCAGAAAAGAGGGCCATGTCTATTCCAAGATGCTTGTACAACATAATTGTTTAAGTTGTGTTCCACACAGATGGGAGTCGTCTCTTTGAGGTCGTTTGTTTGTAGGTGGGACTGACCAGAACGGGCAGGGTTTGACTCCGTCATGGCAGCTGACTCACCGTCATACTACGGCACATGTTTCCCTTTTGGGATCAGATATAACTCCTCGCTCTTATCGCGTCATGTTGTTCTGCTTCATGCTGTTATGAGCAACCTGAACAGGGGAAGTATCACCTGACCAAACCAGAATGACGGCTCTTATCATTCACATACCTGCGGCAGGTAGCGCCACCGCGGTTCAGTCTCCTTTATAGAATGTGGAAGGGCAACAATCGGTAATGGCCCGTACTGTATCTCGGTTGCAGAGGGTGTGACTCAAAGGCCCACTGAAATGTTCAAAATGAATTCATCTTCGTTGCATAATTAAACTGTGAATGTTCTGATTCTTTTGCCTCTTACGAACTGTTCTTATAAAGCAGCATTGACTCTGCTTTTGCAGATATCCTTTGACCTGAATGACGTGAGAGTAGTTCGTTGCCCTTTCATTCAGCCTTGCAACACCAGGTGATGTTTGAGAAATGACCCAAGTTAGTCAAACTGTTTCAGTCCCATAGAAAACCTTCTCAAACAAAAGCTGTTTTGGAAGCATTCACATTCTCCAGATTGCCAAGGAGTGGTTCTGGTATGTTTTTGTTGTGATGCGCCTGGTTCTCACTGGTTAGCGTTGGAGAAACCGTTCCAAGGATAAGCTTATCGGGGATAGCACTGGAGGTGTCTGGCTGCCTGTCGCGGAGCCTCGGCCAAGAGCTGGTTTCACTCGTGTGAAACTCTTATCAGAGACGGGAAGAGTGCGAAGGGATGTCGGGGGTTGGGTGGGATTCTTTTCCTTCACTCCCTCTGCAAGTTATTTTTTTAGTTCAAAAGAAAGTATGAGCACATTTTGCCATTTGAGGCCTTAACCCTACATTGCATATTTAATGATTCATCTTGTAATGCAACAGGTGAGTTTTATCGGGTCGGGATCAAAACAGTGTTGACGAAAGACTAGAAGGCAGTTATGTTCCCTTTCCTTCAGTGTGTCAGAGTTTAGCGTCTCCAGACGTGTTTCAACTGGTTGACATCAATTCGCCACGATTGGTCGGGAGGACAGGTGATGTCAGGGCTTGTAGTGATGTATTCTTAGGTTCGGGTTCAGAGTCGAGGCCCCGTGATTCGTCACCCCATGTTCAGACTTGTCCATACCGGAGGGCCGAGTCCTGCTTGTGGAAACAGATTGTTCAGCGACAAGACAGAACATTCAGGTTCGGAGCAATGACGAAGCTCACTGATGTGAAGAAGGGTGATTATGACTTTCTGTGTTCATTACAGTTCGGTCATGTGTAGGTTTCACTTTCTCAAATGTTCAGAGCCGAAGACTTGACCATCTTGTGTGTCGACGTCTTGTGTCATCGTCTCCTAATGCAGTTTTATAAGCTGGAATCCAAGTTAGGCTTTAAAATGCGAGTTCCCATGAATCCCTTTTAGTTTCCTTTCGTGGATCTGGCAGCAAACCACACGCCCGCCTGGCATCCCCCAAGTCTCCAACACACCACCTCTTAAATTCATGTGTCATCTTCTAATTGCAGAGCTGGTTAACGTATCCCCCGCTCTTCTTCCCTCCTCCCAGTCAGTATACGTCTTCTCTCCTCAGCTTTCCTGAGGGCAGTTCTCCCCTCCCTCCTTCCTCCTCGCGTTGCTCCACGTTCATCTTCATTGCCGCTCTTCTCCTCTGAGCTCATGATTACAGTAACAAGCGGCTACCGTCGTCTACAAATTACCTCTGTGATCCAGACGTCGGTGCTCCTGCACATTATGTGTTGTTGTAGCTTTTGAGCCTCAGTCGCGTCTCAGCTCCTCAAGTCCATTCTTGTCTGAGTCACATGATGACCCCGCAGTGACCCTCAGCCGCGCTCCCATTGGTGGTTTCGATGACGAGCGGTAGCACAATTGTTCAAGTCTGTGCTCTTGTGGGTGGGAGGCGAGGCCGGTGCCAGTGTCATTTATATGTCCTGAAACGGCTTACTCATCCATCTTTATTGTTCTATTGTGCAGAGTCCTCTTTCCTTTTCCTGCTGTTTTCTCAGTCAGTCAGACGTGATCTGCTCCTGACGTTTGTTTCTGTGATGAGGTGACCTTGGCAGGCCATGTGACATGAGGCTGCAGGGTTCCAGCTTGTTTTTGTTTTTTAAAGTCGATAGAAAGGATGTCATTTTGAATTCATGTGTTATGGTTCATGTTGATTTGCTATGCTATCAATAACTTGGGCCGTACGTATCAAACTCTTTATATGGTTGAGAGAGTGTAATATGTATAAGAATAACATTGCTCTGGCTTCATTCAACGAGTTTTGCAAAAGATTGCAGCTAATTCCGTTTTGTATGGTGCTTAGAAACTGCTCACCCCCCGTCCCCCCGCCGTCCCATATTGTACATAAGGTCATGATACTGTGGCCGAGCTCAGTGGACTTCCATCCTGTCGCTCCAGTCCGATGGTTTATGAGTGCATGAGGTCGGACATCCCGGTTTCATCTTCCTGTTTGGTTGGCAGTCTTTTTTTTCTTTTTTTTTAAAATGTCCCCTCTCTTTTTTTATCTTCTCTTCAGTATGGGGCCGAATTTCGCCGCTTCGCCGTGGATCGGGTCAAGCCCGGCAAGTTTGAAGAGTTTTACAAGCTCATTCTGCACGTTCACCGCATCGCTAACATGGAGGTGATGATCGGCTATGCCGACATCCACGGGGACTTGCTGCCGATCAACAACGACGACAACTTCTGTAAGGCGGTGTCCACGGCTCACCCGCTGCTCCGGATCATCATACAGAGACAAGGTAGGTTGTCTTTAAGACGGCGCCGCTTCTTTTTGGCTCTTTCTTATATTAATCACAAGAATCAGGAAAGCTCACGGCCTCTACTTTATCAACATTAGACTCTCAAACATTGTCTCTTTAAACCTTAAATAAACATTTGTGATAAATTTCTTTTTTTATATCTTGCACTTTAAACATTTAAATGTATTGCAATAACTGCATCTTGGGCTGCAACTACTGTGCTGACTCGAATAAATTTTCCCCACAGAATGTTTCCTCATCCAATTATGCCTCTTCACGTTATGGAAACTCAAGGACATTTTGTTTACTTCATGCAAGGCTTTCTGAGTGTGTGTGTCTGTGGTTTTGTGTTTCCTGCCCTCTTATTGGCTGGAGCCCTCTGTCTGCCTGGCTAAGTCTTGTGTCTTATCCTGAGGAAGGGCTCGCAGGCAGATGAACACACACAAATACAAACACACACACATACACAGACACAGAGGCCGGAGCCTTGGCAGCCTCGTAGAAATCAGGTCATTGAGCAAAGCCTGAATCCCGGCATACCAGACATTACTGAGACAAAAGATCTGCATGAAAAAAGACTCCTTACTGAGCTCTTTCGTGTGTGTGTGTGTGTGTGTACATGCAAGTGTGTATTTGTTAAAGACGACACCACGGTGCCCTGAATAGGAACCAGTCCCTGTGTGTCTCACTCTCTTTCTCTCTCTCTCAATGATCCTAAGTCTGGAGTGGGCCTTGCCTGTCAGCCAGCCAGCATACAAATAAATTGACATTCACATCTATTCATACCCTCAATCCTTCCTGGAATGTCCCTTGCTCGGTCGTGTAATGAACATGTACACTCCAGGGTCTTGTTTTAATTGTTCTCCATTGGTTCAAATACAAACGCTAGCCACCGTCCAGTGAATTATCTTGTCGCAGATTCCGATCAAGAAATCCGGCTTGAGATCTTCAAGAGGACCCAGCAGCCTCCTCCAGTGTGTGACCCACGGCCTTCAGAGCCCATATGGCTGGCGTTGAATTAACTTATTGTACACTGGCTCATTTAGACATCAGCCAAATATGTCAAATGCTATAATTCAAATTTGTATTGGTCTTATGATATGGGAACTTTAGAAACACAAAGTAATATTTGAGTGTTTCAGTGCAAACGCAGCATTCCTTTAGTCTCTGTATTCACTTGGTTAGAATACAGTTTCCCCAAGTAATGTTTACAGCGGAGGTAATCTCATGGTCATTTCCCTTCGTACACGCTGGCCTAAAAAGGTAGCCACAGCAGTTCAATATAAAACACTTGGGAACTCTGCTCTTTTTGGAAATGTGCAGTGTTTACTCTTTTGTTTATTAGGGAAGCATGTTCGATGCAAAGGTATTTCATCCCTGCCTCTTTCGTAGTGCGTTTTGAAAAACTTTTCCTGTGAACCACACCTGTTCTTGGCACTTACTGTAATAACAAATAAAAAATCTTTCTCTTTGTACATAAAGAAAAGGATTCAGTGTAAACTAGATATTGACCAGAATAATGATGGTTGCCATGAGGTGGGTTTTGACCCACAAGTTTTTAATTTCATTTATTTTCATGATGCAAGCAATCGTTTAGAAAAAAAATTTTAGCGAGCTTCCGTGCCACAAAACATTGCAGGACATCTTGAGCTTGTTATGTCTGCAAACTACAAATAATGCATAATTTAACACAACGTCCTGTTGAATAATTAAATTAATTAATAGAAAATGAATTCCCTAGACCTATAGTTTGAGTATTAGTGATTCATAGCTACAGATGCAAGAATTTTCACTCGTATGCATCTCATACCTCCTATATATATATAAATAATATAATACAAAAATGCCTTACAAAAGCACCACAATAACTGACCCGTGTTGAAGTGCAGATTCTTTTTAAAGAAAGGACCTATGTAGTGTTTTTGTTGTGTCAACAACACACTGACATGGTGATATGGTTTAGGGGTGTGTGCACTCTTGTGACAGATGCTGAGGCAGTCTGAGCATCTCGAGCCTCACTGCAGTCGATTGTAAGTTGCCAGACAAAGAGGAGTGTGTTTTATTGTGAGTACCTCATGTCTCACAGGAGCTGCCCTGCACCCAGAATGCTACATGCACGAGAGAGAGTGTGTGTGTTTGTGTGTGTGTGTGATGGTGATGACTGTATCAGTCGGTGCCAGCCTGTTAGCACAGGTCATTATTGGTGTCAACGTGCATCTCCTCCATCAGCAGACCACCCCAGATGAAAGATAAGACTTCACACACGTAGAGAGACACTGTGACTCGCCCCTCAGTCACAGAAGGGACATTTAGTGACTTAAACTAGACTGGTCTTTCTCATGCATGTGTGTGTGAAAAGAAAACATATAATGGAATCCTCTGTGCTAACAGCTCAGCCCACAAAGTGTTTATACAGGGTGTCCGCGGGTCCTTAAAAAGTCTTAAATTGCTTTTCCTAAAAATAAGGCCTTAAAAAGTCTTAAATTGTCTTAAATTCAGATTGGATTGGTCTTAAATTTTTTGGGTGTCATGTCATTAGGAATATGAGGCAATCTGTTCCGCCAGGTCCGTATTTTGCTCCGGTCGCTCTGCTGCGTCTCTGGTGTCACCGGGGCCACGCCCCTTCTCTTAAAGGGGCCCCGCGTATTCGGTCCCATCCCCTACAACGTGAAG